>NC_039271.1:4771784-4901853 GCF_003368295.1 Carassius auratus | reverse complement strand
AAATGAGTCTGGTAGGGATGGGTAAACAGTACTGCTGTAATACAACATTCCATGTGCAATGCATATTTTGACATCAGTGTAAATTCATAGTGCCATTCCAAGCATATTTTGTAACCATAATAGTGATGACTGTTCATGTTTATAAGTAAAAACAATGAGTCAGTTATGAGATGAAATTATCAAAATTATGACAATTTTTTTTAATCTAAATTATGAGACACAAAGTCAAATTATAGGCAGAAAAAAAATGAATATACAAAATATAATAATTATGACACACTACATGAATTTATAAGATGAAATAAATATGATCTAAAAAAAGAAAATGTAAAAAAATCATACTTCTTTTCTCGTAATTATGCTTTTTGCTATCTCATAATATTGACTTGTCATAAATTTTACTATTTTATCTCACAATAATGTCATCATTTTGACTTTTTGTGTAATTCTTTTTTAGATAAAACATAATTAAAACAGAAAATGTTTTATGGCATTTAAAATTTAGACATCTTGTAATTTTGACTCATAATTATAACTTAATATGTCATCATTTGACCTTTTTGTCAACTATTTTTGATATAAAACATTAATATTATCCTATAAAAAATAGAATTTTATCTCAATTTTGATTTTGACTTTTATTTTGTAATTTTGATATTTTATGTCATAAATTTTTTATTACTTACAAGGTCAAAATTATAAAAGAAGTCATAATTATAACCAAAAATTCAGATTTTCTTGTCATTTTTTTATTTGTCATAATAATGAATTTTTATCTCATAATTCCAACTTCTCATGAATTCAACTTCTTATGTCATAATTTTTGAATTTTGAATTTTTTGGAATTAATTACATCACTTTTCAGTTTAATGTCATAATTTGACACAAGTTGAAATTAATGTGGCTTCTATGTTTAGAATTTTGTCTTCTCTCTCACTTTATCTCATAATTAGGTAAAACATTATAAGGTAAAAAAAAATGTTAGCTTTAATGCACTGTAAATCGCTTTGGATAAAGTGTCTGCTAAATGCATAAATTTTATTTTACATTTCATTATGACTTTTTATGTCATAATTATAATAATTAACTAAAGCCTTCCAAAGACTTCCACATCTGGAGTATAACAATGATTTAAGTCTCATCAGCAGAAATGCACATGTTCATGATCCAGAGGTCTGTTGACATGTCTGTTTCAGATTATAAAACACACACTGCTGCTCACATCACCTAATTGCCACTTAAATGTGGCATGAATACTGGATGTGTGCTGGACGGTAGCTAACAGCTGGGTTTCATAAGCATACTTGCTGCATAATCTAATACTGCAGCGATTCAGCTGAACACATTCAGCTTTTGTCTGGCCAAAACTATCGGTTGTCAGCATAACACATGCAGCAAATATTATGCTCACCCACAATCGGTCCTCAAATAGCACAAGGAAACATGCAAAGGTGACAACTTGAAGAGACAAAAACAGTGGAAAGTTGCACGGGAGACCTGAATTGCAGAAGTGAGAAGATACGTGTGAAAGGTTAAGAGAGATATGGACACATGCAACACTTATATGATTTTGATAAGGAGTTCTTATCATCCTCTGTGTCAATGTCAATAGGTGTGTGTTACAGAAAATGGTAATCGCAAAGCAGGCTGAACCCTCACTTTCAATGAAAACATGATCTCAACTGGCTGTGTATTAGATTATTTTAAAATTTCTTTGGTTCATTTTTTTATTTAAACTGTAAATTGGATGGTTTATTTTATACCACATTTAATATGGAATTGTAAATGAAAGCGATTTGAGGTGGAGTAAAATTGTTTGGTTACAGAATATGAGGTTAGAGTCCCTAATCAGACATATAAAAGTCAATTTGTAAGATGACAGAATTAACTACAGTTTAATTGTGTCAATTAAAAAAAAAAAGATATGGGAAAAGAATGTTTTAGAAATTGGTTGAACAAAAAAAAGACATACCTGAATATATGTTTTCCATTCCTTTCTTTTGGCATAATCAGTTTTTAACCCACTGACTCTCTCTCTGTGTGTGTGTCGCTCATCTAACTGGTTTTTCAGGTTTCTGTCTGTTTACCTCACTGCTCAACATGTTTGGGAGTGACTAAATTCAAGCAGGAACTGGAAAAACTCCGAAGTGTTGACGGCCTGCTAATATTTTCACCACATCAAACCTTATACCCAAAGCTTCACAATCAACATAGCTGAGGAGTTTCTGTAAATTATTACATTAACTTGTCATAAAGCCTCCTGATGTCAAGATATTACCTAAGACGAAAGAACAGACTGGCTACATTATTGTTTAAAATGTTTAATGTGGTCCAATCAGAAGACACATCCATAATTTTGTTGTACCTTTAACATATTTAAGAAACACTCTACCAAGAGACAGACTGTCAGTGCTAAGAAGGTGCAAAATAATTTCAAGTGGCTATTTTGTAATTAGGAGCAATTGTTTTTTTTGTTTTTTTTATTGTTGTTTGGTTATTTTTTTTTGCCCAAAGAGGCCTTGTAAGTCACATTCCTCCTCTAATTTAGCTTGGCTTTATTGTTGTGGACTCTTCATTCTTTTATTTTCTTTTTCTTTATTTTTCTTTTGCACTATTGTTGTTTGTATAAGAAGCCTGCTTCAAACCGTATTATTGCAGCGCTAAAAATATTTTTTTAATTACTTATAATTAAAAAAAAACACTCCCACTTGATCCACGTCATGACTCCGCCACACTGCGCTTCTTTGTGAAACTGCGTTTGACTGCGTTAATGCCTTGACTGCGCTTTATAATGTCTAATAACCAACTAATTTTTGTTTTAAAAGCATTTAAGTGACTATTTCACGTTATAAGTAGACTAAACACGATATGAATCCTACTATAGCGAAGGCTTTAACTCATTAACTCATGTTAACGTTGCTTGGTAACCTTCCGAGAGCGTCTAGTCACGTAATTCCTTCAATTATTCATAGGCCACGCCCCACACCTCTCGGATTCGCCAGATCACCAGCGCTCAGACCAAAGCCGCTCCTCGTCGCATTAGATGTGGCTACTCATGGAACGCAAAGGCAACGTCGTTAATTATTCATAAGCTACTCTTTCGCCGTATGGGATTTGTAATTCGCCGCGTTTCACTGTCATGCGCATCGGTGGCAGTGCCATGTTGGATCGAAAGCTCGGTGCACAGGAGTTCAGATGAAACTTTAGAGTCCCAAGACGACGTTGGAATAACCAAACGAGGATTGCGTTTTATTTCTGAGACACAAGACCTCTCTCAACCACCACCGGCCGAACACAACAGGCCTGGATATGAGAGCCTTCGGTCCAAGCGGCGGTGAGTTAGAGATCAATGAACACGTATTTCTGTTGAACACTTCCTGATCACAAGTTCACACCCATCGGATTGTCAAAAATGAGCGGTCCACCTTCACACAGGAGGCCTGGGATCAATATCGGCTCCATTCTTCTCACCCCCGCAGAAAAACGAAGTGCTTTTCAACCACCTGGGCAAGAAATGCACGGTAAGTTCTCACGCATTTGCTTGATTTCTTTCCCGGTAGTGTTTGTTTGTATGTTACAACTCGATTCAGTGTACTAATGATTCCACGGAATGTATCACTTGGATAATCCATTTCACGAAATCAGAGATACATTGTATCCAATTGTTAAACGACCGACGCATGTGTCTGACAGTGTTTCTGGTGCAATGCATGCTTTTAAAGTTTCAGGTGAACTTGTGTGAGGTTTTCAGACTTTTTGACAAAAAATATGATTACCTCCCAAATAAAATATATGACGGCTATATATTTTCCATAATCACTCATATATATATATATATATATATATAGTATATATGAATATATATATATATGAGTCAGCGTTTCATGACATCTTTTAAATAACTCTCGAAACGTTAAGTGCTTTATTTTCACCTTCGCAGTTGTTTAATGTAAAAAAGACCTTCATAATAGGGTTGCCAGGTTTTCATAAAAAAACACCCTAATTACTACTCCAGACTTGTCCAAGTATACCCCCAGTCGAGTTTCAGGGGGGTACCTAGTTAATTTTAGCACTCCAGGATAAATATCATGTTATTGAGTCGCTTCAACCCGCGTTACATGAAAAAAATCAACCCGTTACGACAGGGTTAAAGTACCTAATTCGCGGGATAACCGCGGACTTGGCACACACACAGCAGTAGGCGAACTTGATTAGGCGGTGTAAGCATATTGGCTCATGCATTTATGTTCCTCTCACAGCTTTGATTTTATGGCAGAATAATCCCGTCCACCTGACAGCACCTCATAAAATTCTTCCTTTCCTCTGATTGTTTCAGTCTCAACGTCAAATAGTCCTGGTTTCAATATCTATACATTAACCACCTTACATTTCCAGTCTTATGCTATGTGTACAGTGATAATAAGCAGCCTTTTCATAACTAAGACTCATTGGAGGAAACTGTTGTCACTGTTGGGTGTGTCTGTTCAAACTATCAATAATGTGTAACCAAATATTCAAAATTGGGAGGAGCAGGTGGAAAAGACATTGAATGTTTGGCTGTTATGGCCTACATTTGTGCAATTCTATGCACATTTCTCAAATTTTAAGTAACATTTGCCGTATAAAATTGTTCATTTTGAGACTAACCCTAGGCACAATGACCATCTTGGTCACATTTATTGACCGACAATCTCAAAATGACTATAGAGTTGGTAAATGAATCAGTCCTGATGATTTAGGCTATTTGTTTATGGGTCAAAATGAGACGTCCCATTTTGGTGTCCGCTTCAAATAAAAGCAATTTTATATACATCGGTAGAGTGTCTACTTTAATGTAAAATTTTATAAAATGTAAAAATGTGTTTTATTCATTTATGTAAAAATGTAAATAAAAAATAAATAAATGGGGGGGAAATTATAAATAATTAAATGTACTTATCGAAATATATAAAAGTAAAAAAATTTAACATTTTTTTTTTCTTCTTTTTTTACATAAAAAAAAAAATATGGGTAAAAAAAGTGGTTTGAAGGATAGTAGACTATAAAATTAAAACACATTATAATATAAAAAAAAACAATTAAAGCTGTATTTAATTTGTATTTATATATTTTTGATGCTCAAATAACTTTATCATTTTGACCCTTGTTAACCATAAGTTGCACCTTTCGATTTTGTAGCGATAGTTGATGGTAACCTTTTTGATCTCTAGTTTAATAGACAGACATGTTTAATCAATCAGTGTCATCAGATTTCTCTCGGCTGTTGTTGCGTAACATGGAGTTTTTTTTAACTGGGTTTTTATTTGGGTAATGTTTAGTCCAGTGTCACGTGCTGGCTCTCGCTCACCTGTGCGTTTGTAGTTCAGTCTGTTTCCTCATTCCACTACGTTCCCTGTTGTGTTCCTACACGAAAGTCGTGTTCTTAAGATAGCGATAACTAAGCTTCTCTTTTCACATGAGGGCACCTGGGTTTCCAAAGTGCCTTGTTCCTCCGTTTAAAACTGGAGTCGCTGGACTTGTTGCCCAAAATTCATAGATAATCTCGCATGACATGAGTCCTTTACGTACTTTACATTCCTGGCGGCGTTGGATGGTGACACATCTTATCAAAAGCTTGCGATATCAAGGCTTAGAGTCACCTTTAACATTGATTATGAAAGTCTTTTCACATTCTAACGGACGTGTTGTGGCATGATTGAAGCGGGTGTGTTGTCCACATCTCTCTGAGGATTCAGTTCACTTGCTGTGAATCACAGAACCATGATTTGTGACCTTTCTTGTTTTTCTTCTCTTCTGCCAGCGGTTTTGGGAGCTTTTGCTTCATGGTGCTCACACACCGACTGGATGCAGTGTTAGTTTTAGAGCAGGACTGCTCGATCAGCCCACCGTGAGGATGTGGTCCGGTGGGCCTCGGTGGTTTTCTGCTGCTGATGGCAGTATGTGGTTCTCCTCCTGCATGTGAATGTGGGGGGGGTTGGAGAACCAGTCCTCTCAGGTAGTTCCTGCTGGCCGGGTTTCTGTCATTTTTGGTTGTTTGAACCCTGAGGACAGCTACAAATCTCTTCGTTTGAGTGTGTAATGAATAGAATTTGATAATAGCATCGATCAGGGGTCTCCAATCTCGGGAGTTCAGCCCAACCCTAATTAAACACACCTGAAGCAGCTAATCAAGATCTTACTACGCATCCAGGCAGGTGTGTCGAGGCAAGCGACACCCCGGCAGAGATTCTTCAGCTTTCACCCTCAATTTTATCCTTTCAGTGTGAGTTTTTCAATGTCCAGATATATAAGAGTGGGGTGGCTGATGGACGAAATAATAATTTGTACATATTTGTAGAATTGTAATAGCTTCCCCGTCAGAGCTAGTTATAATTAGTTTTTCACTGTATACTTCATTTTTTAACTCGCATCTGTTTGTTAATTTGCATCGGGCTATTTAGATTATTAGGTTATTGATTGGTTTTTGATGCAAAAATAACTAACCCCTTGCTAAAGTATAATGACATTAAATTATATTTATTGATTAAATTATTTACTTATTGAATTTATCGATTCTTATTATTTACAAGTTATTGTAGTACTCATCCAAAGTGTCTTTTTATTTTATTTATTATTTTTTGCATAAACACAAATTTCTGTTATGTATTACTTTATGTATAATTATGTAGCTTTATTTTAAAATGTGATAGACATTTTTTATTATTTATTAAACTCATATTACTTATTTTTTCATTAGTTTTATGTATTATTTTTAAGTTTAAGATATGTAATTATTTGAAACTCACCATGGCTCACCAAGGCTGCAGTTATTTGATGAAAAATACAGTAAAAACAGAAACTTTAATTTTTTTTTATGTAAAGTGTAATTAATTCCTGCACAGCTCAGACTTCAGTGTCCTTCAGAAAGCATTGTGATATGCTGATTTAATCGTCTTATTATTACATTGATTAACTTTCCTTAATATTTTTGTGGAATCGGATACTTTTTTCAAGATTCTTAGGAAAGTTAAAAAGAAAAGCATTTATCGAAAATATATATTAAAAAGTTGTAAATTTTTGAATGTCTTTACTGTCACATTCGTTTTGTATAATGTCTCTTTTCTTTGCTGTATGATCATCAGTGATGTCATCAGTGATGTCATGCATGAATACATATAGGCTACATTACATCACCAGATTTCTTCCGGAGGTCATTTCCGCTAGCCGCAGCTAATAATGAGCGAGAAACTGTGAGATAACATCACACACACTCGGATCGGATGGATGCCGCTGACTTTGAGTAATGACTGAAATGAACTGATAATAGGCGGCAGCTTCATTCAGCCAATGAGAGCGCAGAAGCCCCTCTCGCTGTGTGTGTGTGATCCTACTGTGTCCCTGTAAACCTTCCTCTCGCTTTTATCTTTGTGTGAGTCTGTAGCAGCTCGCAGGCCTGACTCTATTGGCTTTGCTGGTCCTCTTTGATTATGTAAATCATCTGGCCCGTCCCGAGGATGGATGCTGATTGTTAATTCCTGAAAGTGGCTGTTTGGCGAGGACCTCTTCATGTGTATTGCAGCTATTCACTTAAAAGTGCTGCTGGGAAGTTTGGGATTACATCACTGTCACAAACTCAGTTTTTAAGAGTAGCCGGCCTGTACTTTGTGGCTTTTCTCTATAAATATTGACTGGCTCTTTTGTTCTGATTCCTCTCAGCGGGTTCGTCTCGGGTCAAACCTTGATTTGTAAACTCAGATGCATGCGTTGGTTTCATCTCGGGTGTATCCTTGTTTTTCCTCGAAAGCGACATATTGTGGGAAAGCAGACAGTCCAGGATTTTGTCTTTCACTTTTCAGTGTTTGTTCAGTCCTTTATTAAAGCTAAACTGGAAAAACCGGTCATTTTGTGGAAGCTTATTTCCAACATGGAATAAAAAATAAAAAGATCATTGCGACCTTTTCTCATGATTATGACTTTATATTTCATAATTCTGAGTTTGTGTTTCTTGCAAGTCTGAGAAGAAAAGCCACAACTGTGAAAGAAAGCCTTTATTTATTTATTTTATTGTATTCCTTTTATTCCATAAACTAAATTGCAACTTACAGTATCTCATAATTTTTATTATTTTTATTCCATAAAAAATAAGCTCACATTTTCTTCTCAAAGAGAAAGTCTAAATTGTGAAAGTCGTGATTACCTTTTTTTTTTACTCTTTTATTCCCATAAATTAAAATGGTAATTGCAACTTTTTATCTTACTTTTTTCACAGAATTGTAAGATGTTACCGCAATTCTGAGAAAAGTCTGAAATATGATTATTTTGTTTTATTCTTTTTTTTCTCACAGTTCACTTTTTGTCCTCACAAGTGATAATTAACATCAGACAATTTAGACTTTTTTTTCTGAGAAAAAAATGCTGAGATTTGTTTTTTTTCTTCTGAGATATAAACAATCTATGCTCACAAATATATAAGTCATAATTAACTTTTTTATTCCTATTTTATTTATTTTATTTCATTAAAAAATAAAGAAAAGTAATTGTCACTGTTTATCTCACAACTGACTTTTATTTTTCAAAATTCTGAGTGCATATATCTTTTTTTTGTGTGTTTTTTTTTTTCAGAATTTTTGTAATGCTATTGATATCACAATCAAGAACTCATTAACACATGACCGCAAACATTTATATATCTATCTAATATTCAGAAACTTGGTTCAATCTAGCTATTATGATAGTTTACGTATAAAAGGTGAACTACCAAAACTCTTCCGTAGAATTTAGTTCTTTTTGTATTATACATACATGCTGGATTTAATTCTCTAATTCTTGGTCATGTAAAAAATGATCTTTGATCATGAGCTGTGCTTTTTGCCGAAGAGGTTGGACTGCAGTGGTAATGTGTTCATTCCTCTAGATTAGTCTGAGAGAGCGTGAGCGTCTTCTTTCTCTGGTGTTGTGACTGGTGGCTTCGTGAGGAGACTATCAAAGGCATCGTGTGTTGGGCGTCTTTCACTGTGGTCCTCCTCGCTCACATCCGTCATGAGGTGTTTGCCCTGTGAATGACCACCGCAGTTCAACGCCACAGTTTGTGGTAGTTTCATAGGATTAAAACTTTAAAATTGAGCACTTGTTGTGAGCTTTATAGAACATGCATGTATAAACCAGTCATCTTCACTTTTAAAGCTTTTATCATTGTGAAATGTATACTTGGGCATCTGTTTACACGGAAGTTAATGTGACCCTCATAAACAGGTGCAGAATGACATCTCCGTTACAGATTTGTAATAGTTCTGCTGTTTGTCTTCTGTCTCTGCAGAGTTTGTGTTCAGCCGTGGTGCAGGTCTATGGAGCAGACAGAAACTCATCCTGGGTGAAGAAGTGCTGTGGGGTGGCCTGTCTGGTGAAAGACAACCCTCAGAGATCTTACTTTATCAGGGTGTTTGATATGAAAGTAAGTCAACCGACGCTCCATGTGGGTCAGATGTCTTTGAGATACCTCGGGGCTAGGGGTGGACTATGTGGAAAAAAATATCATAGCACAGTTTTCTTTTCTTTTTGAAATCTCACAAATCTTTGTCATGTTGGTTTTACTATTTTGCAAGTTGTTTGAGCGTTACAGCCAAACTAATTTCATAACTATTAAATTCAATGTGGGCCAGCAACTGTTTGGTTACCCACATTCTTCAAAATATCTTCTTTTGTGTTCAGCACAAGAAATAAATTAATACAGGTTTGGGACAACGTGACAGTGAGTAAATAATGACAGAAATTAAATTTTAGGGTGATCTATCCCTTGACGGTAATGACAGTAGACTGCATGTTTAATAGGTGTACTGTCCCTTTAAGACCTTCACGTATGTATCTAATACAGACACACATACTGTATGTTTTTCTCTCAACTGTTTACTTTCACTTTAGACATAACCAACTGAGTCTAAATGTTTTAACAGTATTAGCTCAAAAGAGAACTTGGTTCAATAATTAGGTGCTGTTTGACAGGCTTTAGCGAACTTAAGAAATGCCTCCTGACCTCAGACCTGTTTTAAACACTTTATATCATTTATAAGAAATGGCAAGCTCAATGAGAAAAATGTACAACAAACAAACTGTACAAAATCAATCCTGTAGTTGGTGTAAAGCCCACTTTGAAAATCGATGGGATCATATTGTCTACACTCGCTGTTGAATAGGACATTACAGACTAACCCATATAATATTATTTTATATTAAACTTATTTATTATTTACACTCTTTTATATTTCATTCATGTATTGTTTAAATTGTTCATGAAGTAGAAGAAATATTATAAAAGTATCTTTATTTATAGATAAATTTTTATTTATTTTATGAATATCTTGTATATAAAATATATATATTTTAAATATATATGTTCGCACATGTTTTTATACATGTGTATATACTTTTTTTTTATTAAGTAATATAAATCACATTTTATTTATTAATTTATATGCATATTATTTATTAATTTATATGCATATTATTTATTAATTTATATGCATAATATTTCAATATTTAATTCATTTTATGAATTTATTTTACTGTATAAATAAAATCTTTATTCATATAAATAAAATAATCTAACATTTCACACATGGAAGTCATGTTTCTCTTAGTATTAAGGAAACGGTTTCTTCTTCTGCTTTGACAGGAGGGAAAACAATTGTTTCATCAAGAGTTCTACAACAACTTTTCAATAAACTTCTCCAGGCCATACTTTTTCACCTTTGCTGGAGATGTAAGTACTTGGATGCCCTTTGTGTTTTTCAAACAGTCATGCTGTATGCTTGTACTTCCCCTGTCATGGACACAGACCGATAAAGTTTGTTAAAATCAATGTTAACATGAAATTGAATCTTATTACGCATGATTCATCCATGCACTTTATCCTCAAAAAAAAAAAAAGTCTTTGTAATCCTTCATTAAAATGTAGATTTATTATTGTTTTACTCTAAAATGTGCTGCATTCAAAAGTTAAATGAGTTGCAAATGCTGTTTTGTTTAAGTGAATCAGTGCAGGGGTTTTTCATGTTGGAATAACTCTTCTGAATCATTTGTGTTTTGATTAATGACTTCTAGTCTGTCTGCAGTGTATATAAAGCATCTTTAATGTGCATTTGTCCTCAGACGTGCCAGATCGGCCTCAATTTTGCCAGTGAGGAGGAAGCCAGGCGATTCAAGTCTGCTGCCAATGAACTTCTGATTAAAAGAGGGAGGAAAACCGGTAAATTCAGCCGCATATCAGCCTGTATCTGTCCTCCACTTCATGACAAACTCTGTCTATGTATTGTGCTGCAAAGACATAATTTGGGTTTCTTCCGGCATGACTCAGTTGCTCCTTTTATCTACTTCTGTCACTCTTTCTTTACTGCTATTTCCCGCTCTCCCAGTGTGTTCTTCCTAACCAAGGCTCCTCACACAGTTTCTTCGTCTGTTTGTGCCACGTCTTGCTGTTTGATGTCTCTAGGTCTGCTTCTGATTAGCTCTGCTCTTTAACCACTTCCTGTCTTTGTGTCGACTGACTCAGCAACTTTTCCTTGGACAAGGAGAGCATTGTGCATTTGAGTATTTTCCAGTGCACTTCCAACTAATAATAAACAACTTCTGATCTTTCCTACCAGCACTAGATTGATCCTAAACCTCCCCTTCCTGCTCTTTCACTAATAAACCTCACATTTTAAAATCAGGTGGTGGTGAATTAAGTAGTAATGGTTATCTTAATTTTGTCTTGCAGAAAAAAGACGTGACCCACCTAATGGTAGGTTGTTTACTAATGAATTACATTATTTGTTGATAGACTGAGCTTTAAACATGACTGACAAAGTTTATGATTTAAAATGTATTTATTTCTCCACACAATTTGAAGATATGCGCTTATTAATACACAACAAATCTTGGATAATCAGGTTGCAAAAGAAATGTGCAAGTTGCATCTTGCAAAAAAAAAAAAAAAACCTTTGCAAAGAAATTGAAATTATTTTTTCCTTGAGGTAAAAAGGTCATTAAAATTTTGTATTGACAGTTTGGCCCAAAATTCTCATTACTATTAAATAACATTATTCAATTCAATAAATACAATTCTGCCATTCTGTATAGCTACGCTTAATATTTGCTAATAGTTTTCCTACAATTCACCGCATAGTTTAAAATGCACATAAGCAAACATTGAGCAAATGCAATTTCCAAACTTGCACACCATCCCCCTTGTGTGCTGTTGCTCAAAACTTGATCTACACAGTGGTGATGGTCTTGTAACTGTAAGGCCCCCAGGAGCCATCAACATTCCACCCAACTAACGTATGTTAACAGTCCATTTCTCCGCTTTACCATTCACCCCAGAGGCAAAAAAAAAAAATCCAGCAATACTGGAAAATCTGGTCACTTCCATCCGTCTTACAGACAAGCAATGCTGAAGCTTTGGAATAACATGTTTCAGCTATTCAGCCGTGTAGAAGCAGATAAACTGGATTTGGATTTCAAATATCTGCTTCTTTTTAATGAAAGAAGATTATTTTGCATGTGTAAAGGTGCTGTTTCAAGTGAGCCAAAAGTGCATGATCGAGTGACCTATAGGTGATTCATGGATACATGATCTCCTGACATGTGTCTGATGTCTGTGGATGAACAACACGACAAATATTAGACCTCTTCTATTTGAGAGGATTTTCTCTGCTGGTTATATAAATTTACTCGGTTTACTCGGATCAACAGGGGTTTTCCTTCTCATAATTTCGTGCCACACACTTATAGAACAATTATAGGTTTGTAAACATTCAGGATGCGCGGGCATCATGGTTGCAGAAAACCTGGGAGCGAATAGCCTTTACGGATGGAGAATTAAACGGATACAGTATAAAATTGTAAGGTTTGAAAAGATTGCAGATTATATTGATTAGATGTCATTTTCAAAATGTTCTCTGCATATTACAAGAGCTTGCCACTAAGCGATAATCACTGTTATTCAATTAATTTGACGCTAGATAGTGGGATAGTCTTACAGGTCTGGAATAAACAAATAATAAAAAAAGTACATTTTTATAATTCAAAATTCGGACTATTCTCGCAGTTCAGAATGAAAAAACTTTCTGTGTTATAAAGTCTGAATTTGGATATATAAACTTGCATTTGCGATGAAAAAAAGTCAGAATTATGTAAAAATGTTAATAGTAAGGTTTGTAGGACATCATTGAACAGCAAATATGAATTTTATGTAGGCGTATTATTTATATCAAATGTATGCTTTAAAAGTAGCGTAATCGTAGCAGTTTTCATCCAAAATATGTCCATTTAAACGTCAGCATTTCGTTTCAAATGGCATCTTTTGACGACAGTGTTCTAAAAAAATTATTTGCATTCCAATCTTGACATCAAAAGGCACAAAAATATATATATTTTTATCTTATTTCATGGATTTTACCCGTTTACTTCCACTTGTTTCCAGTGTTTTTCTGCAAACACTATCCGCACGCGGCTGCAAGTGACGTAACTGTGACGTCTATGCTAAATTGGTATATATTCATCTAGTACTGACATTCATTTTGGTATGATTAGCGCCCTCTGGCTGCGTGGAGGGAAGTGTAGCGTGTCCTCATCACACCGTGCTTGGAAGAACCTGAGAGATTTGCAGCAGCTTATTGCTGGGTTTAACGGTTATGTAAAATCCAGCGGGGGTGTATAATTTGCCGGGATTAAAAAGAGGCGGGTCTTTATGTCCCTTCAAATGCTGGCAGAGAACAGCAAGAGCAGCCTGACCAGACCCAGTTGTGTCGTGGACATCTGCATGCATTCAGAGATGATGTTCTGCACTACCTTTTTGTCAGCGCCGACTGATGAGATACTAGATGAGGCTTCAGATTTGGGAGGTTGCCTGGCTCCCCTGCAGTGCCTCGTCCTCCCACAGGACGAGCTGTACTGTCCGTTCTCGGACCCCACGGCTAACCTGCGGCACAGCGAGCGCACCTGTGTGGTGATGGGTAAAATCCTCCTGAATCTGGGTTTAGGGGGTGGAGACATTAGCGGACGCTTTAGCCCGTTGTTTTTATTCTCGCCCGCTTGCAATGTCGAACGCGAGGACGCAGGTAGGTTGTGCCCTGAGATGTGGTGAAGTTTCTCTGAACACTTCTACATGATTGGGCGTGGTGTTTTATTGGCCGGTTTAGTCTTAAAGCAGTTTCTTGTGTTCAGTGCATTTAAGAAAGTAAGTGTTATAGAAAGTGCTTGTTTATAGTAATAAAAACAATAAATAAAAAAAACATGTCAGATTTTTCTCTCATAATTTGCATTGATATATAACTCAAAATTAGGACTTAGGACTTTTCTTCTCAGAATTACGCAATTCTGACTTTCTTAGAATTATGAGTTTACATCTCAAAATTGGCTTTTTTGCTATAGTTCTGGCATTTTTGTTTCTGCCACACTAAAAAAAAGGCAATTGTGGCTATCTCAGATGACTGATTTTATTTTTATTTTTTCATGCAAATGCGAGTTTGTATCTCAGTTCAGACCTTTCTTCCCAAAATTGCAAGAATTATCAGACTAAATCAAAATTGCAAGATATAAACTCTTTGAATAAAAGTCAAAATGATGAGAATGGCAAAATTGTGAAATAAATCTGAATTTCCCTAATTAGTTTTTTTTATTGCCTCGTTGGAAGCATGCTTCCACATTTTTATCCCATTACTTAATGCAGAATTTAAAAAAAGAATTTGATTGTTTTCGTTTCAGAACCATCAGGACCTTTAGGACCGACACTTCCGATGGCAACAGTGGACATAAAGAACCCCGAAATCAACAGCCAGCGTTATCAGAATAACACTCAAATGAACAACATCAACCTCCACAGCAACTTCAACTGGAAAGACAAAGGCAAAGGCAAGAACAAGAAGAAGAAAATATCCAAATCTGAAATCGGCACCCCGAGCAATTTCCGGTGAGTTCACTTTTGAGTTCAAAACCACTTGGTTCTGCGCTTCCCTTTCTAGAATTGTTGTTTTTGGCCAGGTATTGCATACACTTCCTTGTGCACTTAACAGTAAAGCTGCTTTATCAAAGCAGAGTTCCTGTTTTTTTCCTGGCCGTTTGCTCAGTACGTTGTGATGGAAAGTGTAATCTGATGGCCACCTGTTTTTAATCTCATGTAACGTATCCCAGACGTGGATAATCTGGACTTTATATTCGAGGAATCATAAAGTCGACTTCCTCAAACATGAACATGTTTATTGATGTACCTTTAATCTCCGTTTTATCTTTATTTGATCAATGCATTTACAGTTTCTCAGCTGTTTTTTATTGAAATGTCTTTATTTTTCCAGGCATGTCGGACACGTCGGCTGGGATCCCAACACAGGCTTTGATGTGAGGAATTGTGACACTGCATGTTTTCATTCATTGCATCTGTTTACATGTTCATCATTTTCTGGGTCACGGGTCACGTCAGGAGATGATTCACAATTGCAAGTCATCTCTTACACAATGTAATTGTAGGGGCTGTATCTTTATAATCCAAAAACAATCATTCTCCCAAAAATCAAGGATCATATTTCAGGTGTTGCGCTGGAGAGTGTGTGTTATATCTGTGTGGCTCCACTTTTTAATTTGAATTTCCCCTGAATGGGAGATTACATAAAGGGGATTTCTGCAGAAGCAATTTTTCATTATCAGAGGAAAGAATTATTAAGCCCTATGCGGTACAGTCATCTGTTTCTGTGGTTTAAGAATATTCTGAAACATCGTGGCCCCCAAAAGTCTTAAGATATCTTAAATGTTATGTTAAAAAGATGTGAATCTCATTGCATTACATAAGAAATGAGCAAACGGGGTGGCTTTTTTCAAACAATACATTTCACAAAAAGAAACTGGTTAGGTTTTCCATTATTTAAAAAATAGATATACTGTTCAAAACGAAGACGAAAAAGTATTATTTTTCTGGTTACTGGAATACACTATTGTTCAAAAGTTTGTGGTCAGTAAAGGTTTCAATGCTCAACAAGGCTGCATTTAATGCACTTCATTTTCTCATTTCTGTGATAAAACAGCATTTATTCAAATATTTTGTAACATTTTAAATGCCTTCACTGTCACTTTTGATCAGTTTAATGCATCCTTGCTGAATGCATAAAAAAAAAATCATACTGACCCCATACTTCTGTATCTCCAGAATTAAAAGCGTGCGTTTAAAAAAGAGAAATACTGTGACATAAGAAGCAGAAGTTAACTCTAATTTTAATTTGATTTGCATTCCATTTTTGTCTCGTTTGTTAACTTTTGTTTGTCTTTTCTCAGTTGAATAATCTGGACCCAGAGCTAAAGATCCTGTTTGACATGTGTGGCATTTCTGAGGCCCAGCTCAAAGACAAAGAGACGTCTAAAGACATCTACGAATTCATTGAGCAGAGAGGAGGAGTAGAGGCGGTCAAAAATGAGCTTCGACGACAAGGTGAGTCCGAGAGTTTGCGTACAATTATCAGGTCTTATTATTACGTATCTAAGCAAACCTTCTCTTATGTTTTACTATAATAAAGTAATGTTTGAATAATTTGTCCTTCAGGACCCCCACCGTGTTGTGGTAGGTCACTTTCCCCATTTTGCATGAGTTTGCAATGAAAAAAAGAACTAACAAAAGGGGCACAACAGTGGCCCAATCAGAAGGCTTGCATCATTACTAAAAGTCTGCTGTGTGCTGAAGCTGTGTGTGTATCTTTAGAGATCATATTTGTAGCCTCGAGTCAAGACCTTAAAACACTCCAAATTCCCAGATCCAGACTGATCCCTGTTCAGGAAACAGGATGAAAAAAACAAAATATATATATGTACAGTACAGACCAAAGGTTTGGAAACATTACTATTTTTTATGTTTTTTAAAGAAGTTTCTTCTGCTCATCAAGCCTGCATTTATTTGATCAAAAATACAGGAAAAAAATTAATATTGTGATTATATTATTACAATTTAAAATAATTGTTTTTATATTTATTATACTTTTAAATTATCATTTATTTCTGTGATGCAAAGCTGAATTTTTAGGATCATTATCACATGATCCTTTAGAAATCATTCTAATATGAGGATTCATTATCAAAGTTGGAAATATTTTAATATTTTTTCAGAACATGTGATACTTTATTGTATACTTTGAATAAAAAGTAAAAAGAAGCTATGTTTTAAAAATATAATTTTTTTATAATAACAATATACACTATGGTCAGTAATTTGGGGTCAGTAATTTTTTTTTCTTTATTTTTATTCAGCAAGTATGTGTTAAATTGATAAAAAGTGATAGTAAAGAAAATCTATTATTAGAATATATATATTATTAGTTTTTTTGTTTTGTTTTTTTTTTTTGAATAAATGCAGTTCTTTTTAACCTTTTATTGATCAAATATATTAGACAGCAGAACTGTTTCCAACACTCATAATAAGTCAGAATATTAGAATGATTTCTAAATGATCATGTGATCGACTGATGTTACATGTGACACTGAAGACTGGAGGAATGATGCTGAAAATTCAGCTTTGCATCACAGGAATAAATTATTTTTTTTAAGTATATTCAAATAGAAAACTGTTATTTTAAGTTGTAATAATATTCCACAATATAACTGTTTTTTTCTGTATTTTTTAATTAAATAATTGCAGGCTTGATGAGCAGAAGAAACTTCTTTCAAAAACATTAAAAATAGTAATGTTTCCAAACCTTTGGTCTGTACTGTATATATATAAGCGACTTTAATGCAGTCTTGAAGTCTTAACCACAAGATCAACACTCCAACTCTGGTCAGATGTAAGAAGAACATTTCTTCTGTTTTACTCACTGCTCACAGCTCAGATTTCCCCAGTCCGACTTATTCTTCAGAGTCAGCATTAGTGTTCGCCCTGGTTTGCTGGAATTATTTCAGCTGTGAGCAGCAGCCAGAATGAACACCGTGCATGAGCTGCTACAGCTGCTGACGAATTCAGGAACCCTGGAGTCAAACTTCTGTTTCTAAATTGACTTTGGCTGCATTAGCGAGTGTTATTGGATGTTAATCATTTACCACATTGTTTAGGTGGGCAATATGGACAAAATATAACTGTAACCCAAGTGTATATGAGTAACTGTAATGCAAGTAAACAAAAATTAGAGGTTAAGCTTTTTTTGAGGTTATGAAATTAATATATTTGAGCAAGGATGCATTATTTTCTATTTCCATTTTTTTTTTCTATCCAGCAAGCAATCTTGAAGAAAACATTACTCTCTGTTTTCAACACCGATAATAATAATGTTTCTTGAGAAGCTAATCGTTATATTAGAATGCTTTAAAGAAGCATGTGACTGAATAAATCACAGGAATATATTACATTTTTAAAAATGTAAATATACCAAGAATAGTTATTTAAATCGCTAGCTTTAATGATTGTTTCAATTAAATGTGAGCATAAGATGCTGCTTTCAAACGCATGAGAAAATCTTGAATATCGCATATTTAATTTAGCTTTAAATAAAACAGATTATTGTTTCTATCTGTTTAATAGCCATGTATTAATGCCTGATTTTGTAAGGTGATTTATCTTCTAATCTAATTTATTTTCTCTTATTATTTGGAGCTCGAATTACCCAAACCAGAACATAAAAGTATTCATTAATTATAAATGATCCTCATATTCTTTGACTTTAAGTTAAAAAACCTTCAAAATAGTCATTCTGAGTGTTCTGAATCCGACTTCTGTGATTCTAAGCTACTATGTCTTAATAGCAACTTTGTTGAAATGTTTTGCATGAATCCATGTTTTAGCTGTGTTTACCGTAACGCAGCATTCTGTTATGTCTCTACAGCACCTCCACCTCCACCCTCAAGAGGAGGACCTCCACCTCCCCCACCTCCCTCCAGAGGCCGAGGAGCACCGCCTCCACCTCCGCCGTCAAGAGGGCCCACCTCTGCTCCTCCTCCACCTCCTCCCTCCCGAACAGGATTTGGAGCACCACCACCTCCTCCCCCCAGCAGAGGGCCTGGGACTGCTCCCCCACCACCTCCTCCACCCCAGCCTGCCTCCTTGTCTCCACCAGCCCCTCCTCCTCCTCCTCCTCCATCATCAGTGGGCGGGGCACCACCACCGCCCCCACCTCCTCCTCCGGGACCCCCTCCTCCCGCGCCTCTGCTATCAGACGGAGATTCTGGGGAGGTGCCGGGGGGTAAATCCGCACTCCTGAGCCAAATTCGAGATGGAGCGCAGCTGAAGAAAGTGGACCAAAATAACAAGCCCCCTGTGTCCGCTGGAGGCCGTGACTCACTCTTAGACCAAATACGACAGGGCATTCAGCTTAAAAATGTAAGTAGAGCCTCTTTTTTTTTCTCTTTTTTTAGCCAGTGAGAAATTCGGGAGGGGAATATTTTTGTAGTGAATGATTATCAAGTCATGAACACAAACATTTGAGTTCTTAACACACTTTTTTTTATTATTATTATAATTATGTATTTTTACACTATTGTTTAAAAGTTTGCGGTTAGAACTTTTTTAATAATTTTTTTTTAAACAAATGAATACTTTTATTCTGCAAGGATGCATTAAATTGATCAAAAATGACAGTGAAGACATTTAAAATGCTACAAAAGATTCTGATTTTTAATGCATGCTGTTTTATCACAAAATAAGAAAAAAAAGATTTCTAAATATATCATAAATGTTTCTTGAGCAGATAATCAGCATATTATAATTATTTCTAATGCATCATGTGACACTGAAGACTGGAGTAAATCAGTAATTCAGCTTTGATCACAGTAATAAATTACATTTTAAAACATTCACACAGAAAACAGTTGTTTTAAATTATAATAATAATTCACAATATTACTGTTTTTACTGTATATTTAATCAAACAAATGAAAACCTGGTGAGCTATATATATATATATATATATATATATATATATATATATATATATATATATATATATATATATATATATATATATATATATAATTTTTTTTTTTTTTTTTTTTTTTTTTTCATTAATAATTCTAATGACACCGAACTTTTGAATACTAGTGTATTCTAGTGACCAGAAATATTATGTTAATTATCTAAAACATTATATAATATAGTGAAATCTGTTTCAGATATTTAGGTCAGCTCTCTCAACCATAAATAATAAAATTACCAAAAATAAATTAAAATTATTAGTGCATGTTCTTTGTAGAATTCCCTACATTTAGATTTTCTATTGCTTATGCAATTTAATTTATTTGTATGCAGCAATATTAACATCTCTAAGTGCAACGTCTCTCACAGCTTCAGTGTCATACCGAAAATAACTCGTAATTGATATTATTTTTTATTTTTTTTCTCCCCATGCTATCACGAGAACTGCGTGGCATGCAGATGAATAAAACCATTCTGGTCATGTGGTATTTACAGGTACAGGACACTACAGACTCCGCTCCGCCCACTTCTGCCCCCTCATCTGGGATCGTGGGGGCGCTGATGCAGGTCATGCAGAAGAGGAGCAAAGCGATCCACTCTTCAGGTATGTGCAGACCTGAGCTCAGACTATCTTAGGATTGTGTTAGATGTCTTACTTGTTTAAAAAGCAGAAAACTAAACATTCAATCTGTGGTTTTGCAGATGATGATGATGATGATGATGATGAAGATTTTGAGGATGAAGATGAGTGGGATGAATGATGACCAGGGCTGACCAGAAGAACTAAAACACTACATTGCTCTTGACAGTCTAAATCTTATCAAATTGTAATGTAAATGGCCGACCGATTTGCTGTACATTTTTGTTGCCTTCATGCTTTTTTTGTATTAATCTGTGCAATACCTCATTTAATCCGTAAAGGTTTGTCCTGCATCTCCTGTAAAGGTTTTATTTTCCTCTCCTGGATTCACGTGCAATTTTACATCAAGTTTTCTTGATCTGTAGAGTTGAATGTTTTGGGGTCTTTTGTTTTGTTTTCTTTGTGATTTATTTTTTTTGAATGAAATTCGACTCTAAGGAACAAGTTGAGCAAGTCTTTAATATTGATATCAAGACTCAAAGCAAGAACACTATTTTCATGCTTTTCTCTTTCCTTTTCTTATTCAGTTTAACGCTGTTATTTTCTTAGAAACCATATTCAGCCCCAATGCTAATTTGTAAATTTGTTTCGAGTTTCTGTATTTGCACGAATCAAAAAGAAAAAGTGGATAAACGGCGCGATTACAGCGGATATGTTTACACCATGTGTGCTATAGCTACTACGTCAGGACTCTCCTTAAAATTAGATGTGAGGAACACTACACTTATTAGAAATCTTTCTGTTGCATATGCTAGTTTGCATTTTACTGTCATTACAATACATTTTGCGGGCACTTTTTTATTTTTATTTTATTTTATTTTTTTGGTCAGAAATGGTTCAAGTTGGAAATTAATGCTCGTGTGCCATTGGGAGAAAAAAAATGCTGAAGTGGACAGTTCGTACATTCTCAATGTTTTACTAATAACACACTGTGATGGTGTACTAACTCAAGAGTGGCTCTGGTTTGTCTTGACAGTCTGCAATGGGTCGGATCATATAGTTTCACTGTGTTTAGCAGTGTTATTACAGCAATTTCTTTTTCAGTTTTCATCCTCCGTTTAACCAGGGTCGCTTTGCATTGAGACTTGAAACCTTTGAAATGAGGTTGTAAAAGAGTTATTAAAATTGTACACAAATAAATGTTAATATTTGCAGAACCCTTGTGTATTTGGTGGTTTTATTTGATTTAATTTGAGAAACTATACAGTAAATGTGACTAAAACCAGTTTTTTCTAAACCAGGAATACAGTTTTCCCAAGTAGGTGATTCATAAAATGAGTGATTAGAGCAAAGTCAGGGTTTCTGCGGGTCTTAACAAGCCTTAATTAACCCATCCACAAAATACATTCAGTTTTACATTTAAAAAGGTCATTTCTAGCCCCATTTTAATGAGTTTAAAATATACAAACATACAGGGTCCGGATAAGATACTGATGTTCATACAATTAATACTCTGACGTTCCAGCAAATTCAGTTAGATCTTGCTTTTAGAAGGTTAATCTTCTGACTTTGCAACTGTTTTGGTAAGTAGTATTACACAAACCTTATGGCAGAATTAATGATAATTTCAATCGATTATTGAATTAATTGTATTTAATCATTCTTAACAGTCAAATATTTACATTTATACAGACATGAAATGGAGTTATAAATCAATAAGATGAGATCAATTTTTTTTTTTTTTTTGCATTTAAAAACAAGGTACGATTACAACAACAGCAGAAATTACCACTTTTACCAATTGTAATAACAACAACAGAAAAATAAAACCGTGCAAATTTTCAGGTCATTCCCGATACAGAAAACACTGTGGTTTTAAGTTAAACATACCCACATTTAAAGAATTTGTCTTCTGTACAATTATCTTCAAACATTAAATGCCATCTCACCAAACACCTGCATTAATCAGAATTGTTTTCCGAAGGTTGCTGTGATTCCAAAAAGAGCACACACTATCTGTTTACTGATGTTTTTGCTCTGGAGATGGGTTTCTTCTTCTCTCTTACAGTCTGGTTAACGAAGATACTCGGGAACCTCCACCTGCCAAGAATTATAAGGTCAGATCTCCCATTTTCTTCCAGTGTAATCAAATTAATTATATTTATTTATTAAATAAATAACTATTTTGAATTTGAATTTTGTATTTGACCTTCTTGATTGCATATCAATAATACATTATATGCAATCAAAAACAAAATCAAGGTAAGCATTCTGTTTTTGATTTGTTTACCTATTTGAAAATCCTGTGTACTGTTTTTCCATTTTTCATAACACTAGAAGGAATCTGCCTTATCGAGACGTGCAAAATGGTCTCTATTTATAGCAACATTAAGTGTGAGGAATTTGTGGGGTCAGGATGCCAAACCTTGCTCCTGTAGGGCCACTGTCCTGCAACGTTTAGCTACTCAAGGTCTTCAGACTCTCTAGAAACTTCCAGGAGTTTCATGGCGTACTACTGTATTGACAAGATGTTGTACCTCAAAAAAGTACAAGTTTTAGTATAATTAGTGTTTGAGCTAGTTGATTACTCCCCTGTCTAGGACTTGTGGATCCGATCTTCTGTTCCTTCAATAGTTTTCGAGTCTCATTTTCCCAGTATGTTATCAGAGCTTCCCTTCCCATTGTTCAAGTGGGAGTCTTAGCTGTGTGATCTCTCTGTCGCAGTCCAATGGGAAGGTTCTCGTCTGGGTCAATATCAGCCAACTCCTCCTCCAGTTCCTGGAGCTCCTCAGCAGTCAACGAGGCCAACAGCTCATCTTCATCCAAATCCTCATGCTTACTCAGTCCACGCCTGCAGCCGAATGTACTCATGGTCTCTAGTGGTCTTCTCAGAGTCTCAAAAGTCTTGATTTCGGCTCAGTATTGGTGCATCAGATCTTTCTGGGATCTTGTGTTTGGGATTTTTTTAAGTGGTGTAAGTGAGAGTAGGTGCTCATGTGCTGTGGTGTGCAGCTGGAAGAGGTATTAAGAGCAGGATCAGAGAGACGTGATACAAAGCCCATGATGCCATTGCTTTTTTGGGAGGTAGGAGTCATCAGGCAGAGCTGCAAAAAGCATGTGAGCTTACGACATGGTCACAGCGTGGCCTGTAAGCGAATGCTGACTGCATTGTTCATATCCAAAATAAGCAAATAGACTCTAAGGAGATGGCTAGAGAAATGGTAATGTCCTTTATAATATCAAGCAAGGTGGTGCATATGCTTGAATTTGAAACACTTAAGGAAAATCTATTTTAAATTGCTCTGTATGTAATTACTTGTGTTATGACGGTGCATTAAATGAAATCACAATAGCCGCTGACAGTATAGCACTATTAAGTGTTTTTCACATAAATGCTATCATCAGTTTGTTTTAGAACTTGATTATCCAGAATATTGTAGGGTGATTTTAGTTTTTTTCATATGTGCCAAGAATACCACATAGAGCTAAAGTAACACGTCACAAGCTAAGAGTGAGGGGCAGATTATCCCAAGAACGGTTATCAGCCTGGCATGAACCATTTTGAGGATTTAAATAAATCTTCTTCTCTCTTAGCCTTTTACTGGTTTGGTCTCGCTTCTGATGTCATCATCAGGATTAAAATTTGCTCTATTACTGCATTTATCAAAGCATACGTCATACTGTCAAATCCTGACTAAAATCTAGTGAATCTAAAAAGAGACTAAATGTTAATATGGTGTGGATATAAATGGATTTTGAAGTTTGTAAGCTGTCAGGTCATGTCTGTGTGTGTGTAATGATCAGATTTGGTCTTATGTGAACGCTCAGATAAGCTGTTTGTTGTCCCATAGGATCCAAACAATCACGTAAGTCTAGGATCTGTGTTTATTACAGGAGTACAACATCCACTGCATCGACTGGCATTTAATTTTTTTTTTTTTTTTTTTGAAACTGGTCAACAAGTTTCCATGGATCCATGAAAATTAAATATCCATGGTAATATTGTTTATAAACAAATATATATACAATATCAAGAAATAACAGTTACACTCAGTTTAAATTCAGGTAACAAAAAAAAGTTTCAACATTGGTTCAATGAAATCATGACTGAACAGGAGGGTATTCTTAAGTGTTTATTGAAATTTAGTGAAACATTTACATCAAGAGGTTTTCAAACATCAAACAAAATCTACTTGACTTTATAGTCAAAATATAACCTTTAAACAATCTCATCAGACATTTCATAAAATAAGTCAAGAGTGTGCAAACAATGACATTTTTCTAAATGAGTGCAAAAACACAGCACCAGTGCACTGACCCTAGACTTGGCAGATATCATCTCATCTTCAAATGCAATCAAAACATCCACTGGTGTTAAAGGCAATGTCCATTTTGATGGTGATTAATGCCTTCTGTACCTGATCAAGCTCCTTTTTCTAAATGCAGTACGGGGAAAAAAATAGCGTATGTCACATATCATAAAAAATACCTTTATGAGGGCCGACACCATATTTCAGTTTCCATAAATGACAAAGGTATGGAGGATTGCATCGGCACCTTAACATTTGAGTTTCCATTTAAAGTGTTTCCTGTGATCTACAAGAGGCATTGTAGATAGTTCTAGATCTGCCAGGGTCATAGTGTGAAGTATCAATGCCATTATTGTCCTTAAAGAAAAAAAACACAAAGTTAGGGTAGTTGAACAATTTCTTTTTTTTTTATCAGGGCAGTGTATGAATAATTTGATCAAAGTCCAGATTTAAATTTCAGTCTAATAATCAGTATTGTATTGCTACAGGAGACTTACCATTTGTGCTGCAAGAAAGTTCTGGTCATCATTACATTTGCATTAAAAACTGAAGAATTATGTATTTAAAGAATGAATTCTACTTACGTCATTGTGAGCACGTACAGTAGTATTGCCAATAGCTGCTATATTGTTGCCATTAACATCACAAGGACCCTCGCTGCCTTTGCTCTGAAAAGGTTGATTTCAAAAGCATTACAACATTTTATTTAGTATGAGTTTCAAATAGGACAATGTGGAAAGCAAATAAAAGTCTAAAATTTTAACTAACATTTAACAGCCATCATAAACCCTCCTTGAGCCGCTTTGTTCACCGGGGCTTCGGCGGATTTAGTAAGCTTCATTAGCATCACATGGATATTCTAGATGAAACTGATGAGGTGAATCATATACAATGATTAATATCGACAAGTTCAAACATTGTAATATTAGGAATGTGTGTGTTTGCTTTACCAGTAGCTTCAGTTTCTGTGGCACGAGTGATGGTGAGAAATGTGGAAGTCAGCCCTCTTTCTGGTTTGAAAATAACATTTACGAAACTCGTTTGCCAGTGTCCGACTGTGAGAAAGAGCAAAAATGAATCCTTAATTTTCCACTGGTAAAATGGTACCGTAGTCTAAAGCACTGTGTTGATAACTTTGATGTAATGGTGTGTTGGCACATCACTTCTTTGCTAGCTAACATTAAAGGGGGTCGTATGACGTTGCTAAAAAGAAGATTATTTTGTGTATCTGGTGTAATGAAATGTGTTTATCCAGTTTAAGGTAAAAAAAAAAAAAAAACATTATTTTCCACATAATGTGCATTATTGTTTCTCTTCTAAACATACTGTGATGCAGTCTCCCAGCGCAACGAGAAAAAAGCAATAAAACCCATTACAAACGAAACTTTAGTTGCATCCAGTGGTGACATAATTCCTCGTTATAATGATTTATACTGTGTTTTTATGCATTGTGTTGCCATGTAAACATAAAACCATGTCTGCATTTGTGATCTGAGAAACAACAAACAACAAGCGCTAACGTTACTCTACACGGTTCAGAAATCTTGTTTGAATCAACTGTGGCAAATCCTTTAAACATTAAAACATAACTTTAGGCTGTGAGTCAGTAGTGCCAGACTATCCTTGAAAAACTGGAATTGCACCACTTTATAGAAACAAGGGATCTATAAAGGGATCTTATGAACAGTTTGGAACTCTCCAAAGAGAAAGGAAAACTTGAAATCACATCATATGTCCTCTTTAACACTTACACACATTAGGTTAACTGAACTGATTGATTTTCAGGTAAAAAAAAAAACACAACAAAACATAAAACATTCACACTCCAATTTGGGAAAACTTGCCTGTTATTTTCCTTGACCGAGAGCTGTCCTGCTGTGACTCCGTGTCAGTGTGGGATGAGGGGACTTCACTTGACCGAATGAAAAATGCATGTGCATTTTTTGTTTGTTTATTTTTTTATTTTTAGGAAACACGCTTGGATAATATTCTGTCTTGATTAAAAGTAAATAGCTTTAAAAGTCTTTATAAGACAGATTATGAAAGATGTAAAGATGTAAAACCAGTCATAAGGGTAAAGATTTTTATACATCATCTGAAAGATTTGATTGATTTATATACCACAAAACCAGTCATAAGGGTAAAGATTTTTATACATCATCTGAAAGATTTGATTGATTTATATAGAAGCTTTTCATTGATGTACAGTATGCTTTGTTATGATAGTGGAATATTTGGCCGAGATACAACTATTTGAATATCTGGAAGTTTTTAGCAATGCATATTACTAATCAAAAATTAAGTTTTAATATATTTACAGTAGGAGAAAAAAATGTTGGGCATAAAATGTTTTTGGCATAAAAGAATAATCAATAACTTTTACCCATAAGATATCCCCCAGTGACTTAAGACTGATTTTGTGCTCCTGGGTCACATATAATAACCTAGAGCTCTAGGCTATACAAGTGTGATTATTCGGGAATCAATATTTAAAATAAATTATTCAACATCAGGTAAGCTCAAATCAGCCGTAGAACTTTAGTAGATGATTTTCTTTAATCATTAGAGTTAAAATATTTTTAGTAACTTATTCAGATTGACTTCTTAATATAATTAGTTTTTGAGTTCACATCAGAAATATTTGTTGTGTTGAAATAATTTGGAGTTGGATCACTACTCATGTAGTGATTTTCACTGTTAGGTTTTAGTGTAGAGATACATATATCTACTGTTCATCCATTCGGCCGTAAATATCATATTCTTTGTAGAGTAGGAAGTTCTTCAGGCCCGGAGGGAAAGGAACGGTGCTCATGTATTCTGGGTTATTCAGTCGTCTCAGTGTCATACATCTCCTGATAACCAACCTGGCCTGGTGTTTCAGAGAGCGAGGGTTCCCTAACACCAAACAGACATAAAGACATGTTTGTTTATTTTTACATGCATTTTAGGAATGACATGAAAAGTAACCAGACGTGTCTTACTGAGGGTTTCACAGATATCAGGCCACTCCTCTTGTCTCTCCAGAAGACATTGCAGTTTAGAGCAGATGTCCACGTGATTCACGTAATCTAGGAGTGTCTGCACCACCCTCCCCGCCAAATGCGCCATCCATGAAACACTAATAAACTCACAAAACTTCAAACACAGAACAGGGTGCATAATTAGGCCATATATAAATATATACATTCACTAAGAATTAATCGCTAGCTCTTTTTGCATTGTTATATAACTATAATAAAATGTGAGTGCGCACACACAAAACAATAACAGCGCAACATTTATTATGACAATGCATTCTAGAAGAAACCTAATTCACACGGATATGAGTTTGGTTTTAAATGTTTAAGTCGCAGTGCTATATCAGCACGCCTGGTTACGCTGGTTATTGAATAAGACGCATGTTTTTGCGAACGCAAAAGTGGCCCAACACTGCACCGTTGTTTTCTAGCCCCCGAACACGATGCTTTAGAAACAATTTGTTCAGATTGCTCTTGATTTGAGTGTATTATAAAGCCTCTAATTGCAATGTTTATTGCATTTTCAGGGGTTTAGTGAATAAGACTTATTAGTGAATAAGTGCTGCAACTGTTAGTGAATTCACTACATTGTTTTCTAGACCCCAAACATGATTCTTACGGTTACTTTATTCGAATCACTCCTGATTTGGTACGAGATGCTAGCAGCCTCTGCCCATGTGTATGTTGTTACCCAGTTGTCATGGTAACACTCAAAGCAGCTTTCTGCATGGTAACCGTTGTTAAGGAGCAGACGCAGCATCATTTCATCTTTGAGGCAGTATTGCAATGCCGTGGGAAACGCGGTGTCACTGATGACAGAGAAGACACAGTTGACGTCCGCCCCATAGGCGAGAAGAAGTGACACCAGCTCGTACTTCTCAGCTCTGACGGCCACCAGGAGGCAGCGCAGGGGGTCCAGGTCCGGCATCGCACCTGCTTTCAGAAGCATCTCGGCGCAGGTGACGTCTCCATTGCAGATGGCGAAGTACAGCGGGGTCTTCCTCATGTCACCGTAGTTTTCGGAAATATGGCTGCCCAGGATTGGGTTGACGTCAAAACCTTTCTGGATGAGCAGCTCAAGACATTCAGCATGGCCTCCGTCTGCCGCAGAATGAACCGGACTCATCCCACACAGACGGATGGCCTTCTTATTGGTGATGTAAATTAACTTCTTCAGAGCCCTGTCAGTTTAAAGAGAGATCAAATAATTATTAGCGCAGAGATGTTTGGTGAAGTGTGGTGAGACTGATTTGCTGTGCTCTCACAGGTAGTGTCCCTCGTAGGCTGCGCGGTGAATCGGCAGTTGTGAGCAAAGACTGGCTACATTAGGATTGGCGCCATGTTGTAGGAGTAGATCAATACAGTCCAGGTTCCCACAGCCTGCGGCGTCATATAACACACTGTCTCCATTGGTAGCTTGTGCTGTGGCGTCGCCCCCTAGAGGTGAGAGCAAGAAAGACATTCCGTTTTGGGAAATGAACCTTTAAAGCTGCAGTAGGTAACTTTTGTAAAAATATATTTTTTTACATATTTGCTGTCATTATGTCCTGACAGTAGAATATGAGACAGATAATCTGTGAAAAAATTAAGCTCCTCTGGCTCCTCCCAGTGCTCCTATTGCCATTTACAGAAAGCCATCCGCTCCCGGTAAGAAACAACCAATCAGAGCTGCGGTCCGTAACTTTGTTTGTGTTCAAAATGTAGACAAATATATATAATAAGCGAGTACACCATGAATCCATTTTCCAAACCGTGTTTTTAGCTTGTCCTGAATCACTAGGTTGCACCTATAATAAGTGTTTATATTCGGACTATTTTAGATTGCTTCGGGGGTACCGCGGCGGAGTAACCCAGTACCTTTGTGATTCTTCATAGACATAAACAGAGAGAAGTAGTTCCGGCTACGATGTTCTTCCGCAAGACGCAAGCAGTTCTGTTTATTAACGGCTAGAGCGTCAAAAGTTCCCTACCGCAGCTTTAAATGCCTTATAGTTGAGACTGCATATTTAATCAAATTATTCATTTTGTAAGAGTCTTAAAGTAAATAGAATACATTATTTTATGAAAGTAATAAGCTATGAAAATAGCCTATTACTTCTGAATTATGTTTTTTTTTTAAAAACATCTAAAAATGTAAAAGTCTTAATAACATTATAAGTGGGCCTCAAAAATTCTGGGAAGTGTCTGGAAATGTTCTGCTCTTTTGTAACCCTAGCCTTTATGCAGAGCACCAAAGCAGAAAAAAAAGCATTTATTTCATTCTGGCCGATTTAAAAGTTGCAATTTCCAGATTTTTATGCATGACATTTTATTAATAATAAGCTAAACTAAGTACATTTGCACACCAGTAAAAAAAAAAAAAAGATTATTTATAGTATTCATCACCAGTAGGTTACATTTAAATCTGATAAATTATTGTTATTTAATATTAACATAATTCATAATTTACTATAGGGATGGATACCCTGACTTACCATGTTGGATAAGGATTTCCAGTATTTCCGGATGGCCGTACTCTGCAGCGATGCCCATCGGTGTGACCCCATGGCCGTCCCGTCCCATCACCTTCCCCCCGTGTCTCAGCAACAGCATCAGGATGTCCGCGCAACCCACCTTAGCAGCCTCATGGGTGGCCGTCCACTTCTTCAAACACAGCTGCCTCACGAAGGCGCCTCCCATTATCAGTGCATATACCATTTCATAAGAGTTTGCCCTTACAGCTACAAAAGGAAACATGGGAATATGATCCTGAAGCTTAGTATAAAACTCAAAACGCAAAACCATGCATTTTCATGTACTTGTGCAAAACCATAATACACTTTCTTTCTTTCTTTCTTACATTCACAAGCCGGTGACACTATACTGATGTGATGTGATTTAATCCTGCTTTTATAAAGTTGTGCTTAATTTTGCATGTATAGGACAAAGTGCAATTATGGGTTAAATTTAACCCATAATAAAAAAAAATTATAAAATAAAAACATTAAAAAGAAATTGTATCTGTCATAAAACAATTTTTAATGGGTATGTCACGATCAGGTTATTTGTGCACCCCGATACGATTCCACTCCAATACCGAGTCCCGAGCAAATACTTTTATATTTCTATAGGAATTTATGTTTAGTTCATACATTAAAGTTATTAAATTCAATAGTGTGTATACAGTTTTATTAATTTATTTTTTAAACAATACATTTTTTTTATTATTGATCGGCCCAGATCCTTAAGATCAGCTTGGGACATCCCTAATATTTAAAAACATTATTTTAGGATAATTTATGTTTCTGGCTTTGACAATATTCTGTGCCAATTAAACACATTTAACCCAATTCTTAGTTGGCAACTAAAACAAAACAAAAACTTTTATTTCAACTGTATAAAGTGAAGTATTTGTACATCATTTTGTTGTACTAAAGTAATGCTAATTTCTATATAATTTGAATTAGGTATATTGACTCCGTCGTTCTACCCGGGGGACTTCAACGCTCACGTGGGCTGCGACAGTGACACCTGTAGAGGCGTGATTGGGAGGAATGGACCCCTGATCAGAACCCAAGTGGTGCACAGTTATTGGACTTCTGTGCAAGTCACAGTTTGTCCATAACGAACACCATGTTCAAGCATAAGGGTGTCCATCAGCGCACATGGCACCAGTACACCCTAAGCTGGAGGTCGATGATTGACTTTGTGGTCGTTTCTTCTGACCTCCGGCAGTATGTCTTGAACACTCGGGTAAATAGAGGGGTGGAGTTGTCAACTGATCATCACCTGGTGGTGAGTTGGATCCGATGGCGGGGGAGGAAGATGCACAGACTCTGTGGACCCAAACGTATTGTGAGGGTCTGTTGGGAACATTTGGCTGAGCCCCCTGTCAGAGAGATTTTAAATTCCCTCCTCCAGCAGAGCTTCGACCAGAGTCTAACAGAGCCTGTGGACTATGTTCTCCACCTCCATTGTTAATGTGGCCACTCGGAGCTGTGGCCATAAGGTCTCCGGTGCCTGTCGAGGTGGCAATCCCCAAACCCGGTTGTGGACAACAGAAGTAAGGGATGCTGTCAGGCTGAAGAAGGAGTACTTCCAAGCCTGGCTGGCTTGCAGGACTCCTGAGGCAGCTGACGGGGACCACGTGATTTTGTCTCTGCTTTTTGCAGATGAAGTTGTCATGTTGGCTTCATAGGGCCAGGACCTTCAGCATGCGCTGGGATGGTTTGCAGCCAAGTGTGAAGCGTCTGGGATGAGAATTAGCTCCTCCAAGTCCGAGGCCATGGTTTTTAGCCAGAAAAGGGTGGTATGTCCCTTTCAGGTTGGTGGAGAGCTCCTGCCTCAAGTGGAGGAGTTCAAGTATCTTGAGGTCTAGTTCACGAGTGAGGGAAGGATGGAGCGAGAGATTGACAGGTGGATAGGTGCAGCTTCTGCAGCAATGCGGTCGATGTACCTGTCTGTCATTGTAAAGAAGGAGCTGAGCTGCAAGGCCAAGCTCTTGATTTACCAGTCAATCTACTGTGCGTTCCTACTCTCACATATGGTCATGAGCTGTGGGTCATGACTGAAAGGACAAGATCCCGTATATAGGCAGCTGAAATGAGCCTTCTCAGTAGGGTGGCGGGGCGCTCCCATAGAGCTAGGGTGAGGAGCTCGGCCACTCGGGAAGAGCTCAGAGTAGAGCCGTTGCTTCTCCACATCAAGAGGAGTCAGCTGAGGTGGTTCAGGCATCTGTACTGGATGCCTCCTGGACGCCTTCCTGCAAGGTGTTCCAGGCACATCCCTCCAGGAAGAAGCCCCGGGGAAGACCGAGGACACACTGGAGGGACTATGTCTCTCGGCTGGCCTGGGAACGCCTCAGTATCCCCCCGGAAGAGCTGGAGGAAGTGTCTAGGGAGAGGGAAGTCTGGGAGTCTCTGCTTAGACTGCTGCCCCTGCGACCCGCCCCCAGATAAGCGCAAGAAGATGGATGGATGGAGAAAAAAATATGAAAATATAAATAAAAACAAAAAAATTATTAATTTAAAATTTTGCCTATATAAAATCACTTCATTACATTAAATTGTGTAAAATTTGATTGATTGTCATGAGAATAATGGCACAATGCAAAAAAATAAATAAATAAAAGATGTTTTATGATGTTTTAAGACCAGTAAACATCATTAAAAAAAAATTCATAATAATAATAATAATAATATATTAATGATTACATCTTTTTATTAATGCGAAATATAATTTCTTTTTTTTCCGTTTTTTCTTAAGTTAGGGGAAATAAAGTTGTCATTTATTCCTGGGAAAGTAATGAAATTTTAATCCACATAACTTTTGTTTATAATGACATCTGCTTAAAGGGACAGTTCACCAAAATAGTTGACAGTATGACTTCGATAGTTTTTTTTTTCTTTTTTTTTTTTTTCAAAACAATTGAAGTCAATGGTTACCGTCAACTGTTTGTTTACCAACATTCTTCAAAATATTATCTTTTGTGCTTTAAAAAGATGAAAGAAACGTATACAAATGTAGCGTGATCATTTTAATTTTGGGGTGAACTATGCTTTTATTTGCTTATTGAGAGCTGCACCAAGAGACAAGTCTAATTTTATGATGTTTTTGCTGTAATACCCAGGAGTAGTGGCGTCTCATTCCTGCTGTTCGTGTTGTGTGGAGATGCTCCGTGATGGAGAAGAACTTTTACGCCCTCCACATGTCCAGCTTGACAAGCCAGTGTCAGAGCGGTGTCTCCATCAACCGTCATCTCCTCCATGCTCAGCTCATGGGATGCTATCCAGGAAAAAAAGATGCCAGTATATATACCTCTGCTTTATATCGAGCTAATTGTGAGTCATTTATACACACTCTACCACAGACATGATTCCACTCACCCACGAGGACGTAATCCAATACACAGACATCAGGCTGGATAGACGCTCTGTGCATCGGTAGCCAACCCCTGCTGTCTCTTTCCTTAAAGGCATCCCTGTACTTCTGCAGTATTCTCAGTGCAAACACATCACCTGAATAATATTACACACCCATATGAGGAATATCATGCCATTGGACAATCAAAACCGAGCATTGATATTTCGGGACATGTATGGAGTACCTTGATCTATTGCAGATAAAATCTTGAGGTTTTGATCACTGGCTGTTTCTAAAGTCCTGCATGAGAGAATGTGAGACTTATTTGAAATGCATATATCATTATTAGTTAAATTACAAATATATTGCAAAAGGTATTGTGCATACCTTGTTGTTATGTTCAAAACAGAGACTGCATGCATCTTGGAGGCTCATTTGAATAACAAACCCAATCAGCTGATCTTCATCTATTTATTCCACGTAGTCCATTGTAGTTTCAGAGCTCAAAAAGATGCAACACAATGCAACTCCAATCTCGATGAAAACTTGTGTCATGCAGATGGATCATAAAACACAGTTGTCACTGTTTAATCAGAAGAAATCCAATGCACCTTGAAGAGCTGTGGAGCAGACTGAGTGTGTCTTCACCGGTCCTGGAGGATATATTTAGTGCTGACGCACTTGTGACACTCAAAGAATGTGAGTCACTTTGACACAACAAGGCAAAAAGGTTTTGAGTTCCATCACATGTAGTGACTCACAGGCACACATGGTCTTTAATTTGCTTTCTTAAAACCGAGACAGAAGACATACGAATCTGCACAATACAGATACAAATACACATTATCTGAATCGGGATTGTTTCATGATGTTCAGCTTTATGTGTGAATGTGCAGGTCATTATTGCTTACATTCAGTCTTCGATTGAATATTTGGAAACAAAGTCATTTAACTGATTTGATTGTTCATGTCTGTTAATAATCTGCCCTTTTAAACATCTGCCTTTGGCAGAATCTGTTTTGCACTCAATAAATTTGACATTAAAAAAAATGTAAACTAAAACGCAGAATGTTATGGAATGGATATGCTCGTTATTTTTATTTAGGTCCACTTAGGAAGTTTGATGACCTTGAAAAGAAATTCCAGGCATTTGACCTTTTAAAATACAATGTAACTCTTTTTTTGTAATGTTAGATGTCTATCTTTGCTCATATGTACCCTTCATTAGATGTCTAATATAATGTATAAAGTTTTTACTACGTGACACCAACAGCTTATATAAGTGGAAAAACAGCAAATCCATCTAGACTTTCCTGGTGGGCCGGAGCTCTGCAAAGTTTTGTTCCAACACACATACCAAGTCGTCCTCAAATAAGCCTGAAGGACGTGGTCAGCTGCAGCAGGTGTGTGTTGAATTTAAACTCTGCAGCTCTGGCCCTCCAGGAGTTTGACTCCCCTCCTCCACAGCAATGGCAACCTCATTTGTTGGCACTAGGTGGCGTATTTACAATGTAGTAAACTCTGTGTAGCTTTTGGGTCACAGGAAATAACGCCATTATGTGTTAGACATGACCAACTTACATAAATACATGCTCTCACACCAGGGTTTCAGAACAAGGGTTAACAGAATCACTGTTAAGTTAATAAAAGAAAGAATCAGTGTGTTAACGTGCTCCCCCTTGTGAACAATAAGTGTATCTGCATTATTGCATGAACTTTAAATAGTCCAGTATTTAGTTCCAACCCTGGGTAAAAACAGCTGAAGCAAGGTCTTCGAGACGCTAGAAACTTCCAGGCTTGGACTGTTTTGTAACAAAACAGTCCAAGCCTGGAAGTTTCTAGCATCTCAAAGACCTTGCTTCAGCTATATATGTATTCAATAAAGCCTTAATCTGAATAAACTAATTATTTTATTTTATTAGTCATGTATGTGTTATCATTTTGACAAAGTTTTTCCCATTTGTGGGATTGTTTGCACATATGCAAAACACGCTTATATGGAGAAAAGCATTTTATGTATGTAACACAAAGGATGCAGATTTCATTCTAAAGAGTCCTAAAATGATTTCTGCAGAGATGAAGCAGTGAAATTCAACATATACATAAACATTGATTTAGTAAGGGAAATAATATAAACAAAAATATAAAATCTTGTAGTGTGCTTCAACTACAAAAGTCAACTTTTGTTAATCTTAGGAACACAAATGAATGAACGTTTCTCATGTTAAATTGAATCTGACTGAGTTGCTGTTGTTTTGAATGGGGTTTTTCTTGAGAATGTTGCGTCTTGTGTTGAAAAACTGTTAGCAATTGTCTGATTTGAACAAAGAACACATCATATGATAATATATGGCAAATAACAAGCTGCAGAGCTACAAATGTTGTGATGTTTGAGTGGGTTCTGATTGTTTGATTTCCAGTTTAGCTACAGCATTATATTTAACATAAGCAGATTTGATCTTAAGACTCCATGATTAAAAAGCAATGCTTTTGAGCCACTGAATCTGACAAAGTCCATATTGTTTTGAATGGGTTTTTATTGAGACTTTTTAAAAAGCACTAGAGCTTTACTGGAATAGCCTCCTTAGATTCACAACTCAAAAGTAAAGACATTTGCACATCTACATGCCGAGGGAGTTCAGCAAGACAGACAGCAAACGGTAAACAAGTCTTATAGATGAACACTTTTCAGGAAAAATCTGTTTTAGGCTTACAATCAGGGTTAGGTGCTTCAATACTCTTGTTAATCAGCTATCATTTCACACTGCTTTTAGCAATAAATTATTGGTAGGTAGGGTTAGGTTTATCGGTATGGATTGGGTTAAGTTTATATTTTTGGACAATAATGTTGATCCAGGACCAACAAAAGGTGTTGATCCAGGAACATGTAGGCCTATTACTTTGGCAAAATCACGTCGACTCACAACTATTACTTATACAGTTAAAGTTACTTTTTAAAACAGAGAATGAAAAGTCTGCCAAAGAAAGCGCAACATCACCCGAATACTCCAGCAGACACATTAAAGCCCTGCTTTGATAATAATACATCAATACAAACTTCAAATGAGGACTGCGTCACCACTAGGCGGCGCAATCGGGTTTCTTCTTCAGGCTGCTTGACAACATGACGCGTGACGACAGTCACAACAACAACACGTGCAGATCCTGCAGATGATTCAGTCTTAAAAGGAGGATTTTGTCACATTAACTAGAATCAGAGGAAAATTACTGCCCTCCTGTGGTGACGGTGTGGAATTGCAAATTTGCTAATTATTATAATTTTTTTTTAATTCCCCCCCCCCCCTTTTTTTTACAATAATATTCAGTTCCATCACACAAAGGCACAATGTAAACAGGGAAACGCTGCACATCTCAAAGCATGTAAAACATAACAATTCAAACTGAATACAAACATAGCAACTTATAAAATCTTTTTTCTCATAAAGATTTTTTTGTCTATAATTTCTAAAAATATATATCTGTATCTATCTATCTATCTATCTATCTATCTATCTATCTATCTATCTATCTATAGAGAGAGAGAGAGAGAGAGAGAGAGAGAGAGAGAGAGAGAGAGGGAGAGCATTGATTTACAATTATTTGATAAATTATTGGATTACATCAGCTCCTAAAAAAATATTTCCTAAAATAATAAAAAAATATATCTAGTAAGAAAAACGGAACCACCCTCCTGTGGTGAGTTTTAAGTATTAATTAATGCTGCAATTAATTTAAGACGTCATTTACAACGATTTTATTTATATATTTAAAATAATTTCGAAATCACGTTTAATAGTGCCAATGCTAGAATAGCTACTTTTAAGTGTTGTTGTGACATTGACTTTGTACAATATTTTTGATTCATTTTGTTAAAATAGATTTACATTGTTTAAAAAAAATAGTAATTTAAAAATTACACTATTATTATTATTACATTATTATTAGTATTAATATTATTTAGTAAGACGAGGCAGACGAATTTAATTTTAAGAGATTCGTTTCAATACGTAACAGATCGTTTAAAAAAAATCCAACTTCAAAGCGCAAAAAAGTTATGTAGAACCTATTTACTATTACCTTAAATAATGTTTTATTAATAATATAAGCCACGGACGTCACACTCGGCCGACGGAAGTTGCGTCGTTGGAGCGCGTCATCATCATCGGTTGACATGGCTGGTTTGCTCAAGAAGGTACGTGCGGAGGTCATGAAAATATGTTATTAAAAACTATTGATATTCATCCGTGAATGAAGCTTGGTTCTAAATACTGAAGTGTTTAAATATATCATCTTTTTCTGCACGTCTAACCCCAGCGTTTACATGTATTTAAATGCATAATTCGTGCTTTGTTTTGCTCGAGGATTATGATGATAGCTGTTGTAATGTAATGAAACCCGAACCATCGCCATCCTACAGAAAATAGGGGTTATAATAATACAAATGATTCGTTTAGTGGTGTGATGTCTATTTGAAGCTATAAATGTCATGCATTGGAAATCAAGTTGTGCATTTGACACTTATAAGTGAAACTTGTATGAATATTGTTAATGTTTAAATGTCGAATGGCTTTATTGCATACATTGTTTTGACACGTGTATGCATGGGAATATGCATCTTTTGATCGTCTTATATTTAGACCACAGGCTTGGTTGGCCTCGCTGTCTCCCACAATCCACATGAGGTGAGTGTTTTGATCTCATTTTTATAATTTCCATCTTTACTTTCATATACGATCAAGGTGTTTTGTTTGTTGCAAACTTATGTTTTAAGTTAGAGGACTTGTACGTATCAGAATGCTGTCTATTGAATCGTTGCTTTCTTTCCCCCAAGCGTCTTCGGATTCTGTACACAAAGATCCTGGGCGCTCTACAAACTATGCCTCAGGATGCTGCCTACAGGAAATACACCGAGCAGCTGGTCAATGAGAGGCTCAACCACGTCAAAGCTGTGAGAAATCTGAGACTTAGGTTTAAGTATTCATACACATATTGATATAAGAATCCTAATTTCTATATATGTGATTTTTTTACTATAAAGGAACCAGACGTAGAAAAGCTTGAAAAAAAAATCAGCTGTGGACAGATTGAGGAGGTTATTGCACAGGTGAGATGATGTAATAATTAAAGATCGCAAAGCCTGATTTAGGAGAACTGAGTTTATAGAGTGAATACAGCGTGCTGTACCTCATCTGTCTGGTGTCTGCAGGCCGAGGCTGAGCTGGCTCTGTCCAGGAAGATGACCGAATGGAAACCGTGGGAACCTCTCGTAGAGGAAGCACCGGTGAACCAATGGAAATGGCCCATCTGAAGTCCTCATGATGTTCATGTACATATATCATGTTTATATTAAATACTAAAGAAATAAACAATGTCCATTTAGGTTGTGCGTTTTCTTTTTTACCTTTTTTTTTTTTTATTGCAGCTGATTGTCAAAGATTGAGCTGGAAATGAACTTGCTATGAACTCATATTTTCCAGTACATACATACATATATAGGAAATATAACATAATTTACCATTCTTTCAATTTTGACCAGGCAATGAGAGGGAACATTTACTCCGAAGAAGGATCTTTTAGCTAGTTTAGGGTAAAATGTATATGTGCATATTATAAAAAATTTAATTTGGAGCCTTGTGCTTAATGAGACTGAGGTCTGACTCAAGCTCCAATTAAAAACAAAAAATGACCAAAAATAAACAATCAATTGAAAGGCAAATAACATGCACACAAAATGCGATTTTTTTTGTTTTTGCATTTTTATGAATTTGTAATCTATATTGTGCCTAGGAGCTCAAATTAACTTTAATATTTTGACAAAGTCTCTCAAATATTATCTTGAAAGGTCATAAAATCTGAATATATAACTATAATACATTACTCATCAAAATAAATAAATCGGTACGTAATTAAAGTAATTATTTTGGTTAGTTGACGTGCCTACAGACTTACTGACATCATTATTTTATGTTAAATATTATATGTAGTCTCTCGAATAATCGCACTGCAACACTTTTACACATAATATTTCATTTCACCCACTTTCATTTTGTGGTTAGCAGTTTGGAAGCTCGGTGGAAGAAAATACAACGTTTAGAAATGACAAACACTCGCAAATGTAGAAGAAATGATGTGCGTGGAAAATCCTGGTTTGTTTATGTTTTACTGTGCTTGCTTTCTTGTCTCCAAGTACGTTCTGAGTTAATGCTTGACAAAAAAGGCCTAAATGATTAGACAGTTTAAATAAAAGTTGATAAACATGGAGATATAAAACTGAATGCTAATGAAATGACAGATTTAAATCTAGAAGGATGCGCGTATTACAAATGAGAAATGTACGAAAAAATGTCTGTTACAACATATCAATATCAAGTTAATTCAGAAATTACAAAAAAAAAAAAAAAGAAACATTCAGTTTCTACAATAACTAACATAGTAAAAAAGAAGAGCTAGTCATAGAAATGTATTTTGGTCTGTTGGTTTGGCCGATTGTTTTATATATTAGAATCACACTCATGAGGCTACATTCAAGAATGCTATTATATATCAAAGATTTACCCCCAAATAGATAGCATATTAAATATTTTACCCTGCTACTTATAAATATTTCTTCAACAATTATGTCTGACTAAAATCTAAGACATCACCAGCAATACAGCAATCACTGCTTTCCCAAAAAGTAGAAATTTTGGCATTAGTTACAACAGAAATATTATATCAAAGCATTTTATAAAGTACAAAGGTAATGAAAAGGCACAATAAAAGACCGGATTATAGTATATCCTGTACCCATGTAGTCTGTGTAGAGACTTCATAAGGGTTTTAAAAACGACTTTCTCTTGATTTAATGTCTGTATATCTACATGAGCGACTCCAGGCTTTCCAACGGGTTGGCGGGAACCGTGCCGTTGTTTTCCGAGTGGTGAAGTGCTCTCTCGTCCTCCTTGGTGCTCACCAAACTCAGGATAGCTTTATAGAGGAACTGATAGTGATCCTGCACACACAGGAAAGATGTTAAAGGAACAGTGCACCCAAAAATGAGAATTTACTGAACTTTTCTCACCCTCACTCCATCCAAAATGATAGTAGATGAGTTTGATTTAGAGAAACGTAGCATTGCATCACTTGCTCATCAGTGTATCCTCTGCAGTGAATGGGTGCCGTCAGAATGAGAGTCCAAACAGCTTGCAAACACGCAGCTCTTCTCTTCATAAGATGTTAACTGATGGACTGGAGTACTATTGTGATGTTTTTATCAGCTGTTTGAACTCTCATTCCGACGGCACCCATTCACTCCAGAGGATCCATTGATGAGCAAGCAGATTTCTCCAAATCTGATGAAGAAAAAAAACTCATCTACATCTTGTGAGGGTGAGGAGAGCTTCCGCACATTTTCATTTGTGACTGGACTATTCCTTAAACCATGCACATTTTATAATTCATATCTTTTCAAGGTATACCACAGTCATCTTACAATATCGTTGAAGACTCCCGGCCTCATGAGGTTCATCATTCTGGCGGTCTGATAAACGTTTACACTGTTCTCCTCTTCCAGCTGGTCGACCAGGCTGGTCAGTGAACAGAGTAAAGCAGCACTCGTCCCTCCAGACCTGCTCAGACACAGTGAGGAATGACACACTCCTCTCTATTTCAGTCTTTCTTAGAAATGCTATGAGACTCTACCCATCGTGGATGATGGCGGGTCCCTCTCGGCGTGAGCTCTCTTCTCTGATGATGTTGATGAGCTCAAAGCAGTTGCTGATGGGGCTGTCAGGGTTCGGCCAGCGAGGGCTCTGGTACCTCCGGACCTCCAGAACATAGTCGTCCTGTCACACAGCCACGCAGAATAAAATTCACACATCTCTGTTGTTGCTCCATACACTTAAATGCTTCAGAGATGCAATCTCCAGTACAAAGAGGCCTTTCAGAAATATTAAATGTGAATGTGTTCAGTTTGCTTTGTTTTTAATGTCACAAAATCAACAAAAATAAATTGTAAAGTTTTTCTGATTATTTAAAATTTACATATTAAATTACATTATACATTCATACAGTTATATTTTAATAATACTACTTAGTATGAATTTATTATATTCTAATTTAATAATTCTATAAAGAAAAGTTATAATAATAAAATAGTATTTTCATTGCTGTAATGTGTCCAGATGTTTTACTTAAGTATTTTCTTAAATTTCACATAATGTTTTCAAGTGATTCTCATTAGCATTTCATTATTGTAATATATTATTTAAAAATGCTGTTATTTAACATGTCTATTTAAAATAAGGGCAGTACAACTACTACTACTATTTAATTATTTAGTATCAGTTTTTAATGATTATTTAACATTTACATATTCAGTTACATAATAGTATACATAAATAGTGTAAATAATAATTATTTAATAATTTTATAAATGTGCGCTGTTATGTGTCCAGATTTTTAAATTCAAACAATTTCATGAGCGATTCTCATTACTGTAAATACTACTGCAATATATATATATATATATATATATATATATATATATATATATATATATATATATATATATATATATATATATATATATACACACACACACACAGTATTTAAATAAAGGCAGTACAAAAAATACTGACATTTATTTCTTTTCCTTTATTGAGTTATAAAATATCAGGAAAGTATGCACAATTAAAATATCATAGCAATAAAAAAAATCATTAGGAACTAAAATGTCAGTAAATAATTTTTTATGCAAAATATAATAATTTATTACATGTATATAGCACTTTTATGCTTTTCTACGTACTTAAAGCGCTCTACATTGTGAGGGGGTATCACTTCTTCGTATATACAGGACTATATTATATATATATATATAATTATATACAGTACAGACCAAAAGTTTGGAAACATTACTATTTTTAATGTTTTGAAAGAAGTTTCTTCTGCTCATCAAGCCTGCAATTATTATTTTATCAAAAATACAGAAAAAAACTCTAATATTGTGAAATATTATTACAACTTAAAATAATAGTTTTCTATTTGAATATACTTAAAAAAATAATTTATTCCTGTGATGCAAAGCTGAATTTTCAGCAGTGTCACATGTAACATCAGTCGATCACATGATCATTTAGAAATCATTCTAATATTCTGATTTATTATGAGTGTTGGAAACAGTTCTGCTGTCTAATATATTTGATCAATAAAAGGTTCAAAAGAACTGCATTTATTCAAAATAAAATAAAAAATTCTAATAATATATTTTCTTTACCATAACTTTTTATCAGTTTTATTTTTTGGTTTATTCTGAGCAGCTGCAAAAACTGAGTTCTGGCTACATAAATGAAAGAAGTTTTATTCACCTTTAGAGCCTCCAAAATGAAGTCCTGTACCACAAGCGACTCCTCATTGGACAGGTACAGTTTGTCCTCACCCCTGAAGGTCACAGTGAAGGTCTCGCAGCTGATTGGCTGATCTTTAGTGGGCCAGTACACACACTCTCCGTCTCTGCTCTGTGACGGTCAGGAAATGACAGGTCTCAGTTATCACATGAGGACGTGTGCAGCAGTATAGACGTGTTTGTGCTCGTGACTCACCGCGCTCTGTGTATCTGGCAGAGAAACTATGATCTGTGCATTGTGATCCCAGATCATCCTCCAAAAGTCCTGTATGGTGTTTGGCAGAGGATTCTGGGTAACGATAAACTCGTGGGTCTGATGGTAGCCCTGTAAACGGCACAGACTCGTCGAATCACACCATATTACATACAGGAGTCTGAACAGGAGCATCAGAACAAGAGTCTTACCGTTAAATAAGAGGCATTGATGTAGTCTGATGATTCTCCAGGTCCTGTAGACAGAATGACCCTTGACCTCTCCACTGAAGCACAGATAGAGCGAGCACATGTGAGGATAAAGATCAGCGGGTACAGTTCACGAAACTCAATGAGCTCAGTCATTCATTAGATCTTTAAATACACTTTAAAAAGCTCTTCACTATATTCTGAATATAATTCTTGGAAGAAAACAGGTTACATTTTATATATTATAAATATTAGTGTTTTAATAAATTATATAAATATTTATGATAAATACAATATTGAATATGTATAAACAGTTGAATATACATCTTCAAAACCTTTTCTATGTTTATGAATATAAATAAATATGACATAATAAATAATACTGAATATTTATTTATAAACATTTCTTATATTTTAAATTAATAAATACACTGAATATAAATAGTGGGAAAATGGTTATCCCTTGGGTTTTTATGTTATACTTATGTATAAATTATTTATTCATAATAAATAAATAAATACACTGCATATAATTAGTTGAAAAACTAGTTTAGTGGAAAAACTTTACAATTTATGAATTCTATATCATATTCATAATAAACAAATAAACCAATCAATTATATTTTAAATATATAAATAGCTGAATAAAATTATTTAAATGAAAACAGGTTACCCTTTCACTTTTATATATATATATATATATATATATATATATATATATATATATATATATATATATATATATATATATATATATATATATATATATATATATAATTAACGTATGCATATAAATGCATAAATAAATAACTGAATTTATTTATTTAAAGAAAAACATGTTACCTTTTCACTTTTTAATATATTTATATATGCATATAAATAAATATTATTCATTATATTCATTATATATGTAATAAATAAGCATAATACATTATTTAGGAAATAAAACATTACCCTTTCACTTTTTATATAACGTATGTTAATACATTTATTTTTATTTTATTATTTTTAATTTTTTGCATACACTCACCAGGCATAAGACAAGATGTCCTGTTTTTAGATGCGTTGCACTCCTCTAAAGCCACTGTGTAATCGCTCTGTTTTGCACAGCTCTGACTGACCAGCTACAGGAACAAAAGGAAAGCACAATTAATTGCTCAGCGTAATAGTGATTAAGGTGGAATCACAAACCCAAAGGTCTCACCTTAAACTGTTTCTCCAGGCGTGTCTTTCCTGTAGGTCCCGGTGTGAGGAGATCAGACACATGTGTGTGAATGTGACTGGAGGAGACCAGGGTCTCTTTACTCCTGATGGCCTCCACTAGAGCATCATGGATGAAGACGTACTGCTCCTGCTCGCACACACAAGTATGATGGATATTTCATGTTGCACGTGACGTGACATAAGGTGTGAAAAGGTTTGAAATAATATGTGTTGTCGAACCTCAGTCTGCACCAGATAATTCCTCTGGGTTCGAATGTGTTTGAGGAATCCCATGATGTTCACTTTACTCTCCTCCTTTATCTGCTTCAACATGCTGTCGATCACAATGTAGGTTCCTGTTCTTCCCACACCGGCACTGCAAATCCCACATTTTCCCACTCAGTGTAGCAGTTCACATCCAATAGAATCAGTGCAGTCAAATCAATGACCATCATTTTATGCTTAATAACTTAACACTGATGTCTACCTGCAGTGGACCACAACAGGCCCCAGATCAGCCGTCCTGGGCTGCGAGGACGCCCGCACAAACGACAGCAGGGGCAGAGTGTATTCTGGGACGCCCATGTCGGGCCACTGGGTGTAATGAAAGTGAAACACTGTCCTCTCCTGACTGCGATCCTTCTGTGAGCCCTGACGGGAGAAAGACATTTGCTCACATTCCCGTTAAGTGAAGAAGAAAATATTTCTGTTTTGGTTAGAAACATCAAAGGAACATTCCGTTCTATAATGTTACTTTTGAATGTTCTCTGAACATTCCGAAACCAGAAGTAACATTTAAAAAAACGTTACATGAACATCCAAGTAAACCATTTCAGAATTACCTTTCCATTACCGATGCATAAATTACTTTTTTATGCTAATGTTGTCGGAATATTAATAAAGTGCAAATAACAAATTCTATTAACAGTATACTAGAAGAATGATTGTTCATAATTTTGAGAACCCTTTGACAGAACCTTCTTTCTGGTGATTTATGCATACTTTAGTCACAGACCTTCTTGACGTCAACGTTCCTCAAGATGAATGTCCTCTGCGTGTAATAGGCAAGAGTTTTGGTGCTCTTCAGTGTGACTAGGAAGGATCCATAGTCTTCCTGATTCTCCGAGGGCCAATACTGATCACATTTTCTCTGTTTGATTCACACACACCACGGATATATGGTTAGGGATCTCATCGAATCATGATTAGTTGCTTTATATTTGCATTTATTTCATTACACTCTCAAAAATAAAGGTTCTTTTTTGGCATTGATGGTTTGATGACAAACATCAATGGAACCTTTCAATGTTCTTTATAGTGGAAAAAGGTTCTTTAGACTATTACACTAAGAAAAAATGGTTCGGAGACCTGAGGTTTCACAGAGGGGTAGTTCGGGAACCACAATGGTTCTTCTATGGCATCGCTGCAAAAAAAATGTTTTTAATGATCTAATCTAAGAGTGATAACAGCATTACCCGCCCCTTCTCCACCAGGTTAGTGATCATGACAATCACACCCACGTTCTGCTCCCATATCATCCTCCAGAAGTCTCCCAGACTGCCCTTCAGCGGACCCTGGGCGGCTATATATGCTTTCGGCTGGTTGTAGCCCTAAAGATAATCATTACAATTAGACCATGTTCATTTCTACCAACACTCATTTTTAATAAGAAATGCAGTTGTTGTTGTTTTTTGAGATTTCTATTCATATGAATATGAAGCAGCACTTCTGTTTTCAACAATAATCAGAAATGTTTCTTGAGCAGCAAATCAGGTAGAATGATTTCTGAAGGATTATATGACACTGAAGACTGGAGTAATGATGCTGAAAATACAGCTTTGATGACAGAAATAAATTACATTGTAACATATACTCACATAGAAAACATATACTCACATAAATTGTAATAATATTTCACTATACAAGTTATTTTGTTGTATTTTTGATCAAATAAACGCAGCGTTGGTGAGCACAAGAGACTTTAAAATCCCAGCCCCAGCCCCAATTATAGTGTATATATCAGTATATATATATAATAATGTTTCATCATTACAGCATTAAAAATTTGGTCTAAAATTTACACTTACATCCACATAGTTGGCATTAATGTAGTCCCCTGCTTTTCCATCTCTGTCAGAGTTTAGAGAGAGTTTAACTCGACTGTGATCATCTGAGAGTACAAAAAAGGCTTATCAGTCATGTTTTTTTATTTATATATAATATAAAATATAATATGATATAACGTCTCATACAGGCCAGGATGTTAATGTATCTGTTCTTGATCTTATTGTCTGGATGGTTGGAGCTGTCCGTAGTGCTGCAGATGTCCACCGTACAGCTCTGAATCTCCTAGAAGAAACATTTCATCCCATCATTGACAGAATCATACCTCAGAATCTATTCCACTTTATCATGCATGCTAATCATGCATAGAGCAATACTGACACGTCAATACAATGAACAGAAGAATAACAACCATGCAAAAGAACAAGAAACACTAAAACAAAGGGAGATGTGTCTTACCTCGTAAGACTCTTTCAAGATCTAATAAAGGAGGGGGTGAGAATGTAGAGAAGCACAATGAAAGTCACCAGTGCAGGTACATGAGGCACGTTTGCATGTGTTTTCATGCTACAGAGGAGTTTAGACGGGGCAAACGCTCTGTGGGTGTCCATGCAGATGCCTGTACATCCCCCCCTTTACATGCTGCCCTGTTGCTCTCATATTCAGGAGTTTATGACATAAACCCACTTTTTCATATGTTTAATAAGGTGCAATGCTTAAGTTTAGGTATTTAGAAATGTTAAAAAACTAAAGCGATAAAAATCACAAGTACCTCAAATTCTTTGGCGAATGTGTGATTTGCATGAAGATCAGCAACGTGTTTTACGAATTCCTTTACTGGGAGAGCTTCATTGTCCTCTGCCAACAACAACAACAACAACAAAAAGATTTAGAAACAAATAATAAATAGCTAACAAGAAATGAAATAAAAAAATAAAATGACAAGCCATAAAATAAATAAATAGATCATATTTATTAATATTTATAATTGAAAATTAAAAAAAAATATTTATAATTGAAAATAAACAAATAAATTAAAAAATAAATTAAAACAGACATTAAAACAAACAAAAATGATGAGGCATGAAATACATAAATAATTAAAATGAAAATATGAAAATAAAGGCATTAAATAAATTAATTAATGAAGTAAGATATGAAAGAAAATATATAATCTTTTTATTTAAGTAGTTTTTGTTACCTGAAGGCAGAAGAAGAGGGGTTGACGGGGCAGATATGGCTCGGGCTGAAATGTTGTCCTCTGCATAAAACTGTGCAGTCTGAAAGCACCTTCTGTAAGACACAGATGGAAACATTTAAATATTCGCTTTTTACTTTATGAGAGAAGAAAATTAAGATACTCTGAAAAAAAAAATTAAAATGCACAGACACAGTAATGAGAATTCTGGGGAATGTGCCAGATTGTCATAAAATGCTCCTAAAAATGCAGTTTTTTAAGTGAATTAAAAAGGTTTTTAGCACAGATGCATGTGGCACACGTCATCTTAAAGCAAACACTGACATACAGATGCACGTTTGAAGATCTTATACCTCCAGTAGATGAGAATCCCCACCAGCACCAGCAGACACAGGACAGTGAGCGTCGAAACCACAGCCAGAGGAACAAGCGTCCTCTTCTCCTTCTCTGTACCTCCCACCATCCCGACACGAGACTCTGGACTGCTGTTACTCGCCTCTGATGATGGAAACAGGAGCAGTCCTTAACCCATCCATTAATCAATGATGCATTACACCATACTCGGCACATTCGAGGAGCTACAAAAATGCAACCAACTGCTAACTCAAGCCGTAAAAGCAGTCATGTTTTCATCTTCCAAATGTTGAGTTTTACCTGCGTTCTGGTCTTCCACTGACTCTTGGATAATGAGTTCAGAAATTAAGAGCGTTATGGGAATATCATCTCTTTGAGAGATCACAGACCCTCTTTGTCCAGAGCCAGTGTCAGACTCTGCTGACCAGGTCATCCATGACAGAAAAGCCTCTGGTTCTTCGGTGGTGGCCACCTCTCGCTCGCTCTCAAAGTAGAAAGTAGAGGACAGTCCCTCTCTTTTTTCATCTTCAGATCTACCGCTGTAGCTCAGGTGGGAGTCTTTGTGAGCCGACCGGATTTGGTTGAGCTTCCATTCCCGGTCGAGCTCCTCCAGAAAGATCTTAGACCCCGATCTGCCGATTTCTTCTGAAGAAGGAAGATGAGCAGAGCCCTCCTCCAAAATAGTAGTTGAGGATTCATAGAGATTTGAGGCATCATGGACCTTTGACGCCTTCTGATTAATGAACGATGTGGCTGTAACAAACACGTCTGAAGAGTTAAGACTTCAAATTTCCTCTGGAACCGTTTATGGCGGAGGAAAGAAGCCCTTGAAAGTGCTAATCTACAGCTGAATTAATCTACATTTATCTTGCAATACCTAAAGCCACCTCCAGGGGGGCGCCATCAATATGCAAAGAAGGTAAAGGAGCAAGAGAGGAACCACCACCGCTCGTGCAAAACACCAGAGAAGAGAGAGTCAAACAGGTGCATTACAAATACCCAAAGCTTTTCTTGAGTATTTGTGGCACAAGATGGCAATCAAGTTTTTATTCCATGTATATGGTAGCAACTGCACCACCATCAACTTGAGCATTTCTGAAAGTTGAAAGAGTTCGTGCATGACCTGTATAACCTGTATGAGTTTGTTTCTTATGCTGAAAAGGAAGATTTTTTTTTTGAAGAACGTTAGAAACCAAATGGTTGATGGTAGCCATTGACTTCCATAGTATTTTTCACCATACTATGGAAGTCAATGGCTACCGTCAACTGTTTGGCTGCCAACATTCTTCAAATGATGATCATTTGTGCTCAGCAGAAGAAAAACTCAGGTTTGGAACAACTTGAAGGTGAATAAAAGATAACAGAAGTTTCATTTTTGGGTGAACTATCGCGTTAAAATAGTGATTCCCAACCAGGAGTTACAGATTCTGAAAGACAGTTTTGCATTATTAAACCTGTACATTTTTGTAACCTATTAGATAAATGAGAATGCTTTTGCTTGGGGGTGATATTTTTTACATACATGGTTAGCTTTTTGGCACCATACGAGGATAAATGACTATATTTAGTCTCTTTTGGGTTTCATCTCGAAATAAATTCACCATTCGAGAAGGTTTTTGAAAAAAAGAAGATAAAGAGAGATGAAGAGAGTTTTTCAGGCCTCGGTAGAAATAGTTTGTAGCTTAAAATTTAATTATTTTAATATTGGTAATGTTAAATTATTTAAAATTAATGATTTTCTGGTTTTCCCTTTGTGAAGAAAGAAGTGCACACTTACAGTAATTGTATTTGTACTTCTAATGTACTTTAAATCTTTTAAAGTACTGTACTTGCACATAATATAATATTGATGAAATAAAATGCCCTTTTAAAGAAAGTACACTTTCATGACACTTTCATTAAAAAGTTTTACTTTAAGTATATTTTAAATAATTTCATTTTAATCTTTTGTTATGCTTTAAAGTAGTACACAAATGTTGATGCATTGAGTAACATACTAAAGCACATGAATATAACAGGGAACTGTAGTGTGTTATTTAGTTTTAAAGTTAATATATTTTAAATGTAATTGCAATTTCATCATTACAAATGTGTAATTTAAAATCTACTGAAATACAAAACATGGCTTATCATTATTTTCCACAGTTCACTTATGAATTATAAAGTATTTTTGAAACGACATAACGATTTACTTAAAAATGTCAAAAAAGCCCTCTAATAGCATTTCGTATACATTTTAACTCCAATACATTTTCATTTAATTGCAATTAACATGCATTACATTCAGCTCACCCTTACGTATATTCTTTTAAAATACATATTTCCATAATAAGTACTCAAATACTTAAGTATGCTAAAAATGTGCTTCTTTTTCACAAGTGTGATGTTCACGAAAGAGATCTTGATATGATGAAAACTGTTGGGAAACACAGCGATCACCATACTACCTAGTACTATTGCAAGCCTCACCGCTAGTCATCTTCACGACTTCCCTAAAAGCAAGTTAGCATTCAGTGAGGTTTTGATTAAGAAAACACCTGAGAAAGACCATGTCTTACCATTAAACAGGGGCTGAGTGCTCTGAGAAATGATCTTCATAGATGCTGAAAGCGCTGATCCAGTGGTGACAGTGCTAGCGTCAGCTATTAAGGTTGTGTTCACTGCAGGTTTAGCGGTAGGTTTTAAAGTTTTGGCTGTCATGTTTGATGTTTCTTGGTCCTGAGCATCAGGAAGCGCAGTGAGAAGGTCGTTGTTTTGGGCTGGGGTGATTTTTGTGGTGCTGAGGATGTCCTCATAGTAGACATCTGTGACCTGCATGTTGCTGTGAGGAAGGTGGGCGCTCTCCTCTGGAAGGAGTCTGTTCAGTGGACGTTTGGTCTCATTTCTGTTCTTGCTGTTGCCGGGCGGAGAGCTGGAAGCAGGTGATGTTGTGTCCTGAAATTATAATATTTAATGTTTTACTCATTGAAATCCATAAAAGTGCTCATGATTCATCATTTATGATTTTGTTATCACCTCATTATATTCCTCTGGTTCTGTTAAATCTCCAAAGGGATCGGGCTCATTTACTGCGGCGTTAAAGGAAATATCAGTAAATTAATTTGAAGAAATAAATATTCATGCAAAAAAATAGGGTGAATAACACACACAATATAGAATATGTCATATTTTACTCCAAAATAAGAAATGTTTTTCATTTTCCATATAATAATACCATACAAAAATGTGTTATTAAGCACATAATAATAATTGTTTTATAATATTATCATTCCAGTAATACAGTACACAGTTGTTTTGTATTATTTATATATATTCAGTAAAACAAATTATTACTACATAATGATCATTTATATAATAATTATTATTATTACAGTACATTATAACTAGACAGCTGTTTTTTTAATAATAATAAATAAATTCAGTAAAACAAACTATTGTTTTTAATTCTTATTTAAGCCACATCTGCAAAGTACATTTTATTAAAGTACATGTTATTATAAAAATACATGTTATTCTTTAAGGTAATAATACAAGATTATTAATATAGATTATTATATAATATAGATATTATACAAATGTGCCTAACTGTAAAGGAAAAATAAATTTTCTTTAAATAAAAAAATAAATAAAAATACATCTTTAAAATAAATGTCTATATATTATTTCACTTCGTAAAATATTACCTACACATTTTTTGATATTTTTGATATTTTCCAGTTTTTGTTCACCTGGGTCTTCGAAAGGCATGTCCACAATCACCTGGTCACTCATTTTTCCAGTCAAGCCATTGGTGCACAGCGCCACCACCTGGACAACATAGCTACTGTTCGCCAGCAGATGATGGATAATGGCTCCCTGGAAAAACAAGATACCATAGTATACCATACCACCTGTTTCTATCCACCAGGACTAGTGTAACCTTGAACTATCAGCTTTCATTTGACAGTGCTGAGTGAAATATAGCCCTCCTGTCCTTCACTCAACACAGTGATATTAATGATGGCTCAAGTGGATGGTCTAAAAGCGCTCACCACATCCTGGTCTCCGTCTGTGAGATACTGTTGTTTTGGCGGGTCTTTGCCCTGCAGTCTCTGGTAGGTGATGGAGTAGCGCTCAATGGTGGTGTCATAGACGGCCCGTGGCCGTTCCCACGTCACCACGATCCCCGTGTAGTTCTGAGAGTCGGCCTGCAGGTTCAGCGGCTCAGAGCTGCACACTAAACACAGAGAGAGCTTAACATTACTGTTCAAACTGAGTTTAATAGACTGTGCAGTTTTATTACAATTACTGTTATTAATGTATGATTTAAAAATAATTTAATAATAATAATAATAATAAAATTCTTAAACAATATAGTTGTATTTTGATAAATATAATATAAAATATAAAATCAAAACATATTTAAAAAGGTAAATAATTAAATAAAAAATTATAGATACATTTTGACAAAAGATTTTTAAATAATAGAAAAATAGCATAAAAAACATAACATAAATAGGATCACTAAAAATGTGACCAATAAAAATAAAATATTTAAAGAACATAGAAAATTCCTTTTTTTTTTGGAAAAGTATAGCTACATTTTTGTAAAATAAAAATAAAAAATTCTTAAATTGAAATGTTAAGTTACATTTTTTATTAAAACAAATAATAATAAAAAAATTTCCCTAATTTCTTTGAAGGAAAGCAATATTAAGCAATAAGCTACTAGATACAGTTTGTTATATTGTGAATATTCAGATGGAGAGCCTGAGAGAATATTGTTATTGCAAAACAATTTGTTCTAATAAGGAGCCATAACTTCAGTCGAAAAAAAGAAATAACTTACAAAACTGCTTCTAAACACAGAAAGATAACATCTTAACATTACTGTTTAAATTGAATTGTATGGACTGTGCAGTTTCATTGCAATTACAGAATATTAATGTATAATTTAAAAATTATTTAATAACAATAATAATAATAATAAAATTCTTATATAGTTGTATTTTGCTAAATATAATACAAAAAATAATATAATATGATTAAATAATATATACACTTTATTTATTTCATAAAATATTAAAATATTAAGATGCATAGAGTAAAAACTGATTAAAGATTATAGTTACATTTTGACAAATATATTTTCTAATTAATATTAAATCAAAATAGTCTATATTTTTTTCATAAAAAGAAAAATAGGATCACTTAAAATTTAATCAATGAACAAAATATTTAAAAAGGTAAAGAATTATAGATACATTTTGACAAAATATATTTTTAAATAATATAAAATGTATTTTCTTTTTCAATAAAACATAAATAGGATCACTAAATATATGATCAATAAACATAAAATATTTATAGGACATTAAAAAATTATTTTCTTTTTTTAAAGGTACATCTACTTTTTTTTCTTTTTTTTACTTAAAAATTTTGTAATTTTTACCCTAATTTCTTGGAGGGAATGCAAGATTAAGCTATAAGACACTAGATACAGTTTGTTATGTTGTGATTATTCAGATGGAGAGCCTGAAAGAAAATATTGTTATTGCAAAACATTTTTTTCTAATAAGGAGCCATAAATTCAGTCGAAAAAGCAATAACTTACAAAACTGCTTCTAAATCAAGTCTGTTTGAAACTGAATTGGGGCATTTGTTTTCTTGGGAATATAGCAAAGTGGGGTTATTTAGCAACACACACTCGCTGCAGGATTTTAAAAAGCACATGCATGTGTGTCCAGGATCAGATCAGAGGAGGAAGAGATGCATGCAAACCCTCCATTTGACCTTGAGAGATGACCTCTCGCTCCTCTCTGAACATTATTTTAAATGAGTGTACTGTATGTGTTAGGATGCTGTGTTTGCATACTGCGTGCAGGAACTTCCTCTGTGCCCGTGTAGGACGAGAACACTTGTCCCATGAACTGCGGCTGTTGTTCTCTGTAGTTATTCTGCAGGTAGTCGGTCAACATGACGTATCCGGCCTGCTGTATGGTCATCACCTCACAGAACACCTCCAGCTACAAACACACCAAAACACAGGAGTCACGAGATGGCCACGAGATGATCCTGATTAGACAGTTCATTATTAGGAGCTTAAAGAAACAATTAATACATGAAAAAAAAAAAATTAAAATAAAAAAACCTAAATAATTAATAATATAAAAGTAAAAAATAATATAGTTGGTTTTATGCATTATAAAAAAAAAAAAAAACATTTAAATTAAATATAAAATATACACAATTTTGTATAAAAATAGGATGAAAAACTTGTGGGAAAACAGTTAATATACATATAAATATATTAAAAAGATGCTTAATTTTTGTTAAATATTTAAAAATAATAACAAAAATATATACTAATTTGTATTTTTTCATCTACACACACACACATACAATATATATCAATAAACTAAATATATAAAGAAGAATGTAAAATTATATTAAAAAGTATTATTTTTAAAAAAGTAGGATTTTTTATTTGCATAATACATAAATAAAATATAGAAACTATATAAATAAATAAATAAATAAATATACAAATTATATAAAAGAAAAAAAACAAGTACATAAGGAACAACGTTCAGTTAGCTCATCATTATGGCCAAATAGACATTTAGTTTTGGATGATGACTGGGTGACTGAACATAATCTCACCAGATAGTTTAGGTTGAGAGACTTACAAGAGTTACTATAGCCAAAAAAAAAAAAAAAATAGATTATATTGTGCATTATACAAAGAGCATTATACAAATAAAAAGAAATTCATTATACAAAAATTATAAGTAATCAGAATTCGCTTGCATAGGATTGCCTTTAAATTGAAATCAAGATTAACGAGTGCGACAGCTTTGTATGCATGAGTGAGTTTATGCAATTTCCCATCAGTAATGAGTTCAGACGAGACAATAAACCAGTGCTAAAGATTCATCAGCTTTACTTCAGCATGCCTGTATGCACCACATCAACATTTCATGCTCAAGAAACAGTCTGTGCTTAAAGTGGATCAGGCACGAGGGCAGGGAAAAAAATAGCAACACACCCGCATGACAAAAACCTCCTCACGTCTTAAAACTGAGCTTTAAAGTGCAGCTGGATAAGAGAGACGAGTTGTGTAGCTGACATCGAGGGCTTATCTCTGATCCAGCTGAAATATTAATGCACATGCCTCCGTTTGCTTGAGAATAGTTAAAGGGGTTTCTCTCACACACACACCAGCGGCTGCAAAACTGACCCCAAATGTATCACTAGCATGATGCATTGCACAGAAAATATGGCTAATAAATACAACTTTATGCAGCAATTAAGGAGCCAAGAGGACAAAAGAGTTTTGGTGACAGTTTGATAAAGTGTTTTCATGACAGATAATGACATCATAAGTTGCAGTGGATTTGGCAAGAGCCGAGGAATCAGAAGATCTAGCCCTTATGGTGCAGATGTTATTAGCATACATTTTCTGTGGGTGGCACTAGAGGGTTTGAGTAAGAGTCTCCAAAATTTGCCTCGGCCAAATGTCATAACTTTGCCACAGGGAGACAAAGAAGAAGATGAAGAAGAAGAAGAATAGACGTTCTGACCTGTGCCTCTGAGATGGCCACTGTGTTTTTAAACACAATCCACTCCACGTTTTCGGAGCAGGGCGGCGCGGTGAGTGAGCCATTGTACATGAAGTATTTTTCAGTGGACTGTGGAAGCAGAGCCAGCAGAGAAAACGCTTCCAGAGCGATACTTTTACCTTGAATATAAGAATGCTTGTGTTTCATTGCAATTTGAAAAAACCAAAAGCTTTGTGGATGTAATCTTAAAAAAAAAAAAAAATATATATATATATATATATATATATATATTGTATTATATATATTGTATTACCAAATCGGCTCACGCTGTTCACTCCTTCAATGATTGCCTCATAGTCCTGGTTGTCTTCAATACTGGCCTAAGTAACAGACCGAACCAGGTCATTATGATAAAAGAGCTGCAGATATGAGATAATATGCAGATGTTTGTGAAAATGTCACCTCGAACAGAACAGCCACAGCAGTAATCTTTCCTCCGCTACTTATCGCCTCGTCGATGGATTCAACCTCCTCGTCATTAAAGCAATAGATCTGCATCTGTGAAAGAGAGAAACACAAATTCCAGCCATTTTCATTTTAGCTTGAAATTGGCTTAAAATCCACATAAAACCACACCTATGTGACTGACCTAATTTACCCGGTTTTTTATTAATTTGTATTTTTTGGGGTATTTTATATCTTACTTACATTTATATATATATAGTATTTTCTATATTATATTGAAGATATTTATTTATTTATTTTGCTATTTTATATTAAATACTGAATGAAAGGTATTTAATTTCTTTTTCATGATATGTTTAATAATATATCACAGTATAATATAATATAATATAATATAATATAATATAATATAATATAATATAATATAATATAATATAATATAATATAATATTTGCCTGAAAATTATTTTTCTATAATTATATTAACTATTAAATACTTGAATGGAATGTATTTATTTGATAATCTTTAGATTTTTTTTATTATAATTTTATTCATTCTTTCATTTATTTATTGGTAACAGAGGTTAAAAAACAACAACAACAACAACAACAAATATAATTCCAAGATTAAATTCCATTACATTTCTATTAAATACCCCCCACAATGTGTGCATGTTTAATGTTGATTTAGACGTGTGGTGAACTTTACCTCCAGGGGGAAACTGTTTCCGTTGAGACTGTGTTCAGATCCGTCTGAAGTGGTGTTACATCGGCCCCAATGGAACGTGATTCTGCCCACTTTAAACCTGGATCTGAGCCCACCTCCGCTTATGAAGTACTGACCGTTCAAACTGATTACCACTGAGAAACACCACACACACATACACACACACACACAAACTCAATGACCACTTGACATGTAATTGTGTTCTTCGTTCAGCACACCTAATTGCTCATATTTCGCCATTCACCTTCACTAAAAGATTCATTTCAAGCTTTGCCTTTTGTGCTGAGATAATCAGTCATTCTCACAGCGTCAGATCAGAACAAAAGATTCAGTGCCAGCTTTTGCACTCCTGTAAAACACTTTGAAAAAAAAAAAACGACCAGCTGCCATTCACAGGTATGAGAAAGAAAGAAAGAAAAGCGATAGATTTTATTCTTCAGCAGCTCCATTAGTCTTCCAGTGATTCATCGCAGGCCATTGCTCTGGGGAGTTAATATGTCAGTGTAATTTCACTGAGTGCTGGTTAAAAGTGAATTCAAGTGCCAGACATGTTTTATCTTCAATCCCTCACATATGGAAACACCCCGGACCTGTTTTGCCGTCGTTGGTGATGGTGGTGTATTCGGTGGTGGGTTGGTCCCAGTTCTCCAGCTGCAGGTTCTGGTACTGAACCCTGACCTGTGTGAACTCCTCACTGATGTCAATGGGAGACTGTCTGGCATTGCCACACACTGGATATTTCTTTACCCAGTGCTTTTGGTTCAGGGACCCTGAGAAGAACAAGGGTAGAAGAAATAATCTTAATACTAGCAGACACTTTTATCCAAAGCTACTTACACGAGAGGAACAAAAGCAAATTGCTAAACAAAAAGAATGCAGAAGATCAGGTAATGATTTGTTGTTTTACTTAATTGACCTGAATTTTTACTGATTTGTAGGTAATTTATGTCAATAAGGTGAAAGTGCTGGTCACAATTTCTGTCTTTGAACCTTTTTATTTATCTTTTAGTTTATTTATTCATTTAAATAGTCCTGCATTGTGACTATATACATTTATTTTAATTATTAAAAATAAATAAATATTAATTTATAAAAGCAGAGATATTGCATACAGTCTTTCAGTGAATATGAAATCAAAACTAAATGTAGAATAATTATACAAGAACTGCATAAAAATCTATAAAAAGTCATTTTACAAAATGTAAGACCAGCTATCCATAAAAAACTTTAATAAAAAATAATTTGTAAATATTATTAAATAGTATTAATGATATTTTTAATAATATTTTTTCATATTTATGTTAGATGGTTATATTACTTTTTAACATGCATTACATATTTTTAAATAACATAAAATAAAATCATATATCAATAATATACAAAGAGCAGCTATTCACCAAAAAAAAGCCTTGTCTGATGGTGAACACTTAAATAATAGAAAATAACAAAAAATGTATAACAAAAAAATATAATAATTATACTATAAAAGAACTATAAAAATGCTATAAAAAGTAGTTTTATGAATACAAAAAAAGAGTACCTATCACAAAAAGCAACTTTAATAAAAAATTACTTTAAACATTATTAAATATATAATATAATATAATATAATATAATATAATATAATATAATATAATATAATATAATATAATATAACTAGAAGTTTTTTTCTGCATTATATTTCCTATAAAGAGCCAAAAATCTATAGTTAATATCTTAATATTTATTTGATGTATTTTATTAAAGCATATGCCAGAGCTGAGGCTTAGTAATCAAATTTGTATTTCAGTATTTTCCTGATCTTCTTCTACAGAAATTTTCCTGTTTTCTCTGTTGTTTACTTCAAATAAAAAGGCCAAAAATATCAAACAAAGGCATAAACCCAACTGATTAAAAGTGTCCACGAGGATGTGTCTTTTAGACACTAAATCTGAATTAGCAGATCTAATGTTCCCTGGAAGGATGATTAGAGTGTATATTTTCACAGTGATTTCACTTTCAGCTCCTGTGTGGCAATTCATCACCCTCTTAAGCTACAACATAATTAACACGTCCCTAACAGGCTATAAAAGATCACGTTCACCATGTGATGACAGCAGAACCGCATCCGCTAGGTACTTAAATATCGACAAATGTCTGCAATCAGCCTGACAGATGGCTACACATCAACGGGAAAACAGCATTTTGAACTATGAGTCTGTCAGGATACAGCGGTGTGCATCTGGATCCAGCAGACACTATGGCAAGCCATTTTAACATTTAATACTTATAATATACTAGCATCTAGTTTCATGCTACGAAGAACTTATATTTTAGCTACTAGTATCTTTTCCATTGAGTACTAGTGCTTATTCATCAGTTATGTTAGCAACTGGCGCTTATTCATTAGCTGCTTATTCATTAGCTACTAGCATTTTTTCATTAGTCACTCATGCTTATTTGTAGCTACTAGCATTTATTCGTTATTTACTAGTGCTTATTCATTAGCTATTAGCGCATATTTTTTAGCTACTACCACTTATTAATTAGCTAGCAGTAATTATTAAATTATCTACTACTGCGTATTCTTTAGCTAATGCATATTTTTTAGCTATAGCAAAAATTAACCATGTTTTTATTATAGTAAAAGTTTTCTTGGCAGACTGATTACCATTTGTATAACCACAGTTTTATTACAAACACCATGGTTAAACTATGGTTAGTGTAGCAAAACCAAGGTAAATTTATGGTTATCCTGATTTAACTGCAATAAACAATAACCATTGTTAATTTTATTAGCTACTAGCAATAACTGGCTACTAGCAATAACCATTGTCAGAGGATTAGCTACTAGTGTTCATTCTTTAGTTACTAGCACTTATTCATTAGCTACTACTTTGTTACTAGTAACTTTTTAAACGAGTCATTAGATAGGAGTACATATTCATTAGATACTACTTCTTATTTATTAGATACTTCTTTATTACCATCAAAATAGATACTAGTACATTTTGAGGATTAAAATGGCTTGCCAGACACACACACACACACACACACACACACACACACGGATATGCTGTAATCAAAGAGAAGCGCTGCTGCTATGGAAACTGCTAGTCTGTGGATGCGGCATAATCACAGAGCCAAAAGTAATTTCAAGGATTTTGAGACCTCTGGGCTACTCTGAATATTTCTAATTTTCTAACAGCACGTGCGGTCAGATCACTCACGATCAGAAGCTGAAATAACAGGTAAGTTTGGGCTATGAAGCATGTGAATGAACTTCTTTCCACAGAAGGAGGTTAGTAAAGGGGAGAAGTAAAGCGAACGACCTGTGTGAATGTCTGTGGACTAACTACAGACTCATAAAGGAGCATCTATCCACAAAAACACACCTTCCCTGATGGTGAGCAACTGAATAGTAGGCTACAATATAATACAAAATAAAAAATGTAACATTGTAGCCGGATCTACTTCTCTCTGTTTATGTCTATGAAGAATCACAAAGGTACTGGGTTACTCCGCCGCGGTACCCCCGAAGCAATCTAAAATAGTCTGAATATAAACACTTATTATAGGTGCACCCTAGTGATTCAGGACAAGCCAAAAACACGGTTTGGAAAATGGATTCATGGTGTACTCGCTTATTATATACATTTTTCTACATTTTGAACACAAACAAAGTTACGGACCGCAGCTCTGATCGGTTGTTTCTTAACGGGAGCGATGTATTCCTGCAGATGGCAATAGACCACTGGGAGGAGCCAGAGGAGCTTGATTTTTTTCACAGATTATATGTCTCATATTCTACTGTCAGTACATAATGACAGGTTTAATAAATATGTAAAAATATTTTTTTTACAAAAGTTCCCTACAGCACCTTTAATACCATAAATGTTGCAAATGATTTTTTTGCCTTTTATATATTAAATTATATATACAAAAAAATGACAATTTAAACAAATAATTAGCTGCATTCATTTAATGATTTTTTTTATATTTAACATATTTCTTTAAAACTATATTTTAAATAATATAAATAAGTTTATAAGATACATTATAGAAGATATATATGAATATAAATTCGGATAATACTCATAGTTAATATGTAATAATTCAACAAATAAATGCATGCAGCTCGAGTCCGAGTAACTTGAGTCGTTAACATGACTGCATGCCGATTAAAAATGAACCTCATAAATGACTGATTTGGAATGCCATATTAAGCACACATTACATGAAATATTAAATGAAATGAAAGTACAAATTACTTGTGATTTGCTTTACCTATGAAATTTAAAAATTATGAAGGCTACACTGCAAAAATTGATTTGTTAAAAATGAAGTTGTACGTAAAACATTTATTGGAGTACGTTATACAGTCCTGCCACTTTATAATTTCACATTTAACATTTAATTTTCATATTTTGCCTGTTCAATTTTAAATTGACTAGCTATTTCTAAATGAAAATGTATTTATTAATATATTTAAATACACTGCATGAAAGGTAATTTAAAAATAGCATAATAGGTGCTCTTACATATATATATACATACATACATACACATTAAAATTTGTCAGTGAGGATCTGGGGAGAGAAACAAGATGCTGTGGAAAAATTCAACTGATATGGGGCACTGCACTGTTGAACATTTTCACAATTAGTGCATAATAAACAGACAAATAAAACATGAACCAAGACAGACATTTCCCACACACCAGGAGGGACAGTGAAGCATTACAGAGTCACAGTGTGACTGTCAGATGAAGAACCGGGGGTCTATGAACAAACTAGTATTCAAGCTTGACCAACTTCTGATTGTGGCGAGAAGGGTTTACGTGAAACGTTTAGTTTAGTTAAAATAGAGGAGCGTGTTTCGTTCTCTTTCTCCACAGGTTTGCGCTGTGCCTCACAAGCATGCATTCTTTCACATGGTAATTCATTTAGATTTGACTCAGTGAACACACACACACACACACACACAAACACACAAAGAGAGAGTCCGTATCCTACTCTTCACAGTCAGACAAACAAGTTTTCAAAAGACAGTAACATTTGACTCTATGCAGACTAGCCCCAGTTTCAACAAGACAGCACTGATTATCTCTTTAAGAAACCAAGACATGATGTTCTCCCGAAGCTGATCTGAAACATGGATTGCGTAAAGTGCGTTACAAACAAAAAGTAATATATTTTGAACAATATGTCTGGCAGAACACTGTCAATCCCATTCAAGTGTCCTCCATCCCGATTTAAAAGCCACATGTCAAGGCCCTCCAACAATCCTGAATATCACTTACTCTTTTGAAAGACTCGAGTGTCTTAAAGTGTCTCAGACTTTCAGCTAATCTCTGCACTGGCGGGTCAGTGGTCGACTCACTGCCATCGTTTCTGATGGAGAACAGACATTGATCCGTCATTATTCACTTCCATCTCCTGCTACCTTATCCCTGTATCTCGCTCACAGGAGAAAAACATTTAAGGTGTTTGGGTTGAAGCCAGTGCTCTGCCACACTGGAGTCTGGGGAAAAGCACACAACAAGGGCGTTTGTTCACGGTGAACCCACCTGTGTAAGACCAGTCAACGTCCTCAGCGAATTTGCGCTGACCTCTCAGGTACGACACAGACAGATCTGGAACGAGAAAGATGAGGAGGGCTGGAGTCAATGCACTGTTCATTTAGAACCAAACAAACACATAAAGCAGAGAGTTAAGAGAAACCACAAAATAAAAAAATAAATAAAACAGTAATTATCTGTAGATTGTTGAGTTTTGCACATGCAAAAGTTGCCACCGTGCTCCTATGTGGTTTCTAGGGTGTTATAGGTGTTATATTGTGCATTGCTATGTGGTTGTAAGTTGTTTTAAATTGTATATTTAGTGCATTTTTATGAAGCTGCTAAGGCATTGCTATGTGGTTGGTAAGTTGTTGCTATGGGATGGTATATATGTTGTATTGCTATGTTTTCACTACGGGACATTGCTATGTGCTTGCTAAGGTGTATTAAGTGCAATATAGTGTGCATTATTATGTGATTATTATGTGATTGCTAGGATTTTGCTATGTTTTTGGTAAGGTGTTCTAAGGCCGTGTTTACACTAGTGCATTTTCGTTTTAAAAGGCATGAATTTTGCTACAGTTACGCCTATCGTTTACACTACTCCAGCTTTTTCCACGTTCGAAAACAGACACTTTTGAAAATGCTGCTGACGCCGTTTTTAATTTGAAAACTCTGGGGTCGCGTTTCAATGTAAATAAAACAGTGGAAAATGCACTAGTGTAAACGGGCCTAAGTGTATTGCATTATTATGTAGTTGCTTGGGCATTGCTATGGAGTTGCTAATGTGTTCTAAGTGCTATATATAGTGCTTTATGTAGTTGGTTGGCCGTTGCAATGTGGTTGATGAGGAGTGGTATATACAGTGCATTGCATTATGGTGGCTAGGATGTTGCCGTGTGGTATATAGGTGTAGTGCATTGCTGTGGGATTGCTAGGATGTTACAGCAAGTTATACTTTCAAACTGATGTCATCAGATTAAAGCAGTCTTTCCTATTTAATTTACAGAGGTATAAATATCTGTAAATTAAAGTGTGATGAGGGAAAGGTCTTTATTATCACTGTAAGACAGACTGACTGGGCGTTTTCATTACTGTCTGATGAGTATGTGTGTGTGTTTGCTGGTGTTTGGTGTCAAATGTGTGTGTGTGTGTGACTGTGAGGACACCTGCCAGACACATCTAAACACACACGTGTCACTGCTGTACAAGGGAAAGTGGAGATGAAAGGACAAATGAGCTCAAACACACACAGTTGTGTCTGGATTATAGCCATAACCTCTGAGAAACAACAACTTCAAATGTTTTGACGGGATTTAAAGGAATAATTTACCCAACATTGAAAAAAAAGGTAGGTAAACTACCAGCACATATACCAAACTGTAACCAGCTAAACTAGACATAAAGCCTAAGAGTCAGTGTGTGTATCAGATGAAAAATGCCCTTCCAAAAAAAAAAAAAAAAGTATATATATATATATATATATATATATATATATACACATATATATATATTTTATTTTATTTTACAAACCACATATCCTCACAATATTATATATTTAATTACAATAAAAATTATGATTTTAGAATATAAAATAAACAACATTTGTTATATTTATATATATATATATATATATATATATATATATATATATATATATATATATAAACATAACATACACGGTTATATATTTGAACAAAATAATAATGATTTTAATCATCATTTTTTACAAGTTTTAAATATATTTCATATACAATATTATATATATTTAAAATAGAAATATTATATAATTATTTATTTAAAGAATTGTATTATTTTTACATATTTATTTTACCACTATTCTTGTGGTAAAACATGTTAAAACACCCGTTTGAGACACTTCCTTTTTTAAAAACAGGCTTTGTGTTTGACGGTTGTGTGGATTAAATCCCAGTCGGCCGGATGATGAAACTGTGAGTGGAAGAAGCTCTTTAGCTCGGCTCGTAAAACAGAATCCCGGGCCGTTTCACAGGAACAGTATCATACAGTGACCTGCGCCCCACTAAAGCTGTTGAGCTTCTTTGGCTCGGCTCCATTTCACAGGCACTGAGAGAAAAGCCTGTGACAAATTAGATTAAAATTGCTCACAGTTAGATGTTAATGAGTCTATCACCAATAAAATAAGCTCTTTACTGGACCCCTCGTCCATTTCACATCCTGCATTCTCACTGCATCCTCCACAAGAAACAAAATAAACACAACTGCGGGTTTTCTTCAGTTTCCCAGATAAACTAAACTATTAGACATTTTTTAAAACAAGCAGCAGTAATTACATCTATGTTCACGTCTCATCCAAATTACTGTGATTATGACCCCTGGAAATGATGCGTTTCTATACAAAACAAATTAAATTCATTAAAATAAATGAAAATAATCAATATGTTTAAAAGTAATCAGATATTTAATTGATACAATATTCACAATTATTTTAAATATTTAAAACTATTAACTTGTCTGCATTATTTACATACAACCGTTCTCTTTTGGAATTTAATCAATATATTTAATGTAATAATTTCATATAATAATTATTATTATACTTATGATTACTATTTTAAAAATATATAAAATTTTACATGAGTGGAAGTTGCAATCAAAATGCAATCATTATATTTTATGTAATCATTTCATATAATAATAACAAAAATGTTTATGTAAAATTCTCACATAAATGGCAAAAAAACGAATTGTTTGACATGTAAAAGTTGCTCCCTGACTCACTTTAACTATTAATGTCACTCTCATTTGGAAGAAATGGCACTGCGTGGTGGAAGAAGTCAGAACTTTTATAAAGTTTCCATATTAAAAGTAAAAAGTTCTGAATCTACTCTTTAAGTGCAGAGTTTCATGAATAAGAGCTATCTGGCAGGCAGAAGTTGTTTACTACAGCCTGACTGCAGTCACTCGCTCACAGTCAAAGCTTCGGCTGGGAAAGATTCAGAACAGTCTCAGGGAAGCCGGCCAGCACGTCGTGTTTCTAACTCAAGAACAACAACAAAAATCTGAGTCCCCCTCCTCGTCCGGACACTAAATAACATCCCCCCTCGCCTGGATGAAACAGCCTGTGAACTGCTTTGTGTCTGGCGATGCTCTCATATGATGAAGAACACCTGTTTGACACATGGAAACGAAGAGTCATAGCATAAATTCACTGTCCACAGTTGTTCATTTAATTATGACGTGTTCCCAAAGGCACAGATTATATTTGGATCCCCAAGGTCAAGAGTTGGAAAATAATTGAAGACAGAAAAGTTTAAAGCTTTGCTATAATACGACCAATTTTTACATCCTGAAATATAATCCATATTTACTTGCCTAGATGAGAATTTAAAGGGGTAGTTCACCCAAAAATGAAAATTCTGTCATAATTTAATCAACCTGAAATTGTTCCAGAACTGTACGCTTTATATTTATATATATATATATATATATATATATATATATATATATATATATATATTTTTTTTTTTTTTTTTTTTCAGGTGTTGAACACAAAAGATTATATTTTGAAAAACATTGGTACTAAACAGTTGATGGCAGCCATTGATTTCCATGGTATAAAAAAATAATAATATGGAAGTCAAAGACATTTATTTTGTATATATAAAAAAAATGAATAATAATAATGTTTTTAAAAAAAGGCATAGAATTTAGGGAAAAAATTGAGTAAATTATGACAGAATTGTCCATTTTTGGTGATATATCAATTTAAAGAGTAGTTGACCAAAAATGTTAATTTTGCCATCATTAGACGTTATTCCAAACCTGAATGACTTTATTTCTTTTGTAGAACACAAAATAATTTTTTTAATAAAGTAAAATAAAATGTATTCAATGGTTCTCTTCCTTCCTCTTAAGATGCAGTCACATTTGCAATCATCCAACTTTTAGTCAATGAATTTGTCTGTATCACTGCAGAGCAGTAAAGTTACATTTAAACAGAATAAACAGGTTTTTATAACTGGAGAAAACAAAATCAAGGTTGTGTTGCTGTCGTGGGGCTTTCTAACCTCATTCATTTTTTAAGGATACTTTTGTAAACATAACATCCTTGGCTCTGTTGTGAGATCTCCCTGTTGACCAAAGATGAAAAAATAAGCTTTTTACACTTGTATAACTAGTAAATTACTTGCGTGTGTGTGTGTGTGTGTGTGTGTGTGTGTGTGTGTGTGTGTGTGTGTGTGTGTGTCAGTGCACTAATTTGAGCACAGGAGATAAAAATGAAACTGACAGATATAAGAAAAAGAAAAAAGATAAACTAGTCAACCTAATCCTTTATCTGCTGAAGCGGTATGTGAAGTTTTGTACCAAAGTACAGTAATACTGTAAAACATAGAAACAATACTTTTCTGTGAGACTACACTTACTCATGCGACCCAAATCATTTTACATAAAACCTAATAGAACTATAGTAATTACATTTGACAGCAAAAAAAGACTAATGTTATCAACATGCACTTTTAAAAATAAAGGTTCTTTACTGAACTCTATAGTTCCATGAGGAACCTTTAACATTCATGAAATCTTTTAAGGTTCTTTAGAGCAAAAAACTGTTCTTTGATAATAGAAATGTTCAAAAAAGGTTATTTTAACAACTGTTGACTTTAAAAGTCTTTGAGGAACCGTATATCGTTCTCCTGTTGCATCACTGTGAAAATCCACTTCCGGAACCTTTAGTTTTTAGGAGTGTGAGAGCGAATGACTGAAAACACACAGTGCTGGTCGCAGCACATCCAGGCAGGAGATGCTCTACATTCACTTTTAGGACGTGCCAACGGAAACTCCTTGGACACCAGGTCAGATCCGGGAAAAGCTTTCCTTCCTCACCTCACTGTCCGTCCGCTGGATTGAGCCAAATGCCTTTAATGAGTTCAGCACACTGTCAGCGGTTTACTAGAGCTCCAGCTCCACATCCTGAGGTCAAGAGCAAAAGATCTGTGTTTTCCTTCAGCGTTCAGACTCATTTTCACGGTTTTTACAGTTCTGTGTCTCCTCTCTAAACAAACAGACTACAGATAAGAAGAAAATCTGTGGATGCTTACGGAGAGAATCAAGAAACAGGCTTTAATAAATCTTTTCTCCGAATGTCAACACTATTTTGGACTGAAAATAAAAAGAAAGAATCTGCTTAAGTTAAGCATGTGACAGGTGTGAGATTTTGCCAGAAATACCATTAATAAATGGGTATAAAAACTGCACTTATATCTCGGGTATAAAGTCTCATATTCTCATGAGAAGAGCATGCTATTAATGAATTTTTGCATCAAAAGGCTTAAAAATGTGACATCCACATGCATAAACCCCAACCTCAGTCAATGAAAGCGATACTCAGCATAGTGTAAATATCCAAAACGACTTCAATCTAAATCAAACACATTGGGAAGCAATGCAACCACTTGGAAAAATGGAAATAAGATGGCTAGCCATCTCAGTGTCTGCAATTTGTCCTCTTTACAAGAGTGTGTTTCTGCACTGAATAGCTTTTCTCAGGAGAAAGAACTGCTAGTATGTTGTTTTGACCAAGTTAAAGGAACAGTTCACCCCAAAATGAACATTTCAGCTCTCTCAGACCATCCATAAAAACAAGTAATCCACACCACTCCATGAACAGACAAACTCCTCTACATCTTGGATGGCCTGAGTATGGGTAAATTCTCAGGAAATTCAATTCTGTATTAAGCTATAAAAATGCTCTTTCCTAAACTAATAGCATCAGTTTCAGCACAAAACTTCTCAGGTTGATTAAAACCAATGCACATTTAATATCTAGAATACCTCTGTTCATTATGTAAGTCTCCATTTATAAGATGATATAACAGAACAAGCAATATTTCCTGAGGCTGCATTAGACACAGAGTGGAGATGTTTAACACTCAGACACGAGTCTGCACTGGTGTTGCTCATTATCTGACACGACTCTGACCTGTAACAGTTTGCCCTGTGTGTTTAAGGTGGATTCAGTGTTTCACTGCTGAAATCAGAAGGATGTGATTTAACAATCTCACCTATTCATGTCCCAATATACAAAACTCAGCGGAGTTGTTTTTTATGCTACGAATGCTGCATTTAAGATAGGCCATAATCGTCAATAATTAATGTGGATTTAACACAGATTTATTTATTTATGAAAAAGTATATATAGAGCAATGGTTCTCAAAGGGTTTTGGGTTCAGGAAATCCACAGGCGCAATAATTCACAAAACGATTAACATAACAGGCTGAATGAGAAAATGAATCATTTGGATTTCTAAACGTCTCCTCAATTTAAATGGCTTCATGCTCTCATTGTCATGAATAATTCACCGCATAAAAACACACTGTGGTTGGCAAGCCATTTTTATCCTCATTGTGAGTGGACTTCTATTTAAATGTATTCTGGGTTGTATTTTCTTCTAAGTTGTCTAGTTTTGTTGGTAACACAATATGTCCCTGATGCAGCTGTTTAGTTTGACAAACTTCTACCAAATCACAGTAGTTTGCATTAAAATGCAACACTGCATTTCCAACAATTTCAACTTGAAGACTTAAGTTCAGTCTTGGTTGTTTAAGTCATTTTAACTTAAATTATATCAAACTGACTTTAAAATTTTAGTTGAATCTTATATAAATAAATAGCTTGACTTATTTTGATGAGTTAATACAATGTAAAAGCATAAGTTACCATGACATACTGATCATTTGACTGGATGCACAGCTTTTGACGTTAATAACAAAAGATATGAGAAATGTTTTCTACTTTAAACATTCATTATAGCTATTTATTTAGCGATTTAATATGCATTGTTATAGAAGTGGTTAAAATATCATTTTATGCATTTAATGTGTATACTTAGTGTTTTTTACAAAAATGTAGAAGATTAAAACAGGAAAAATAATGTACAAATGTGCGATGTACATGTATTAAATAAGTCCTCTCTGAACATTCTTTGGTATCAAGTAACTTTGGAAAAATGTTCAGGCTTCTGGTGCCAAATACCAACAAACCAAAGCATGCAAAATCTAAATTATATATATATATATATATATATATATATATATATATATATATATATAGAAGAAATGTATTCCTAAAGGAGATATGGAGATATATGTGTTATGTCAAATCACTACAAGCTGGAACACATTCAAACTATTACAGATTACATATTTTATGATCTACTTTAACTGATAATGAATGGGAATCAAAGCTTATTTTCAATAATATATTACACAGTTGTTATGTGTCACAAAGTATGACAACTGATTGTTAATGTCTGTCAGTTTCAGATAACATCTAATAATGAAATGATTTGGATTGTGCAGGCGAATCAATAAAAATCAATCTTTCACCGTCAGTCATTTGATAAAGAGAAACTAAACCACATTTTCCAGATCGCCACCCATGCTGTGGTTATTTAGTTTGGATACATGGCGGGGTAACCCTGGTGTGAATCCATCAATCATGTGTTTGGTGGGCAGAAGCTCTCTCTCTTTCTCTCTCTCTTTCTCTCTCTCTCTTCCTGCTGCTGGCATTAACAGTGAATGAGCATCACTGAGACAAAAGCACCACAAAAACAGACTTCCCCTGCCATCACATCCAACAACAGGGTGTAACATGTTCCACTAGCACTCTACAAATCTCCAACACACATCAGTGGAAGCACAGATTCCCGTGGAACTCCCAAACATGCAATAACTAATGCTTCTGAATAAGATCGGCAACATTTTAGAATAAAATAGACAAGACAGTGGTGCATTGTGGCAGCTCTGAGATCAACTTTGAGCAAAAGAGACCTGTGATGTACCAGCATGCAGGGCATCAGAGATGCAGATGGCTCAAGGCCCATGCAAACACACGTCTTTATATTCCCCCACCATGTCAAATTACATTTAATTCAGCAGGATGAACAGAGACTAAATTAAAAGATTAAAAGACCATCATATCACTGATCGAGTGCCAAGAGCAAAGGAAATTACATTTAGGCAGCCTGCATGAACCAATGCATTTATTCATAAACATATTGAAATGCTGGGTTTTTTTTCACTACACACTTGTAAGAACCTAAAAAGTCACTCAAATAACCACAAATAAAGCAAAATATAATGATTAGAAACTATATGAACTATATAAAAGTACCAATACATTGTTCACACAGAAGACATTCTAATAAATTCAAGTCTAATAAATTTTAAAGCATTGTCATATAGGACTGAGATAAATATCCCCAACAGTTATTGCAGTGCTGAGATTAAACGCAATAACCTAACCTTTCATCAAAAAATAATGCATTCATCAATAATAAATTCATAAATGCATAAACAACCTGTGGAAATAAAGCTTTTTGGATACATGCAACTTTACGCATCAATGCATTAATGCCCAAAACGAAGCATTAAGCATCTATGAAGACACATCCATCACTCAGGACTGTATTTACTTGATACCTGTGTGACAGATGAGCCACAGCTGCGCGATGAACAGATGTGATTTGGCTGTGATCAAACGCATCGTCTTCAGGCTCTAAACGCGCTCGAGTTAGACGTGGATTGGAGATCTGATCTATTGGAAACACAGTCACAGCTATTCCAGTGATGTTACAGTGGAGCCATGTCAGTGTTTCGCGTATCCTGTTCGTCTTTCCCACGCTAGAGCTTCATTCACTGTACGATCACAGCGCGCGCGAGGAGAGACGCTGCGTTCACGCGCCGCCCACAGACACCACAGTCTCGCGCACTCTCTCAATCACGGGTTCACGGTCTAAATAACGGGAGGTGCACTGTCAAGTAACGGAAAAAAGACATGCAACATAAAATTTAAAGTAAAGGTCACCTTTCATAATATGCTCAGAGCCAAGTAATTATTAAAAACAAGTAATTAGTCAGTTTTTTTGGATTGTGTGTGTGCATGCATTGCTGACTGTTGACACCTGTTGGACTGCTTGAAAAGAAAAAGCAAATGTAGTTTTTATAATTTTAAGTGATGCTTTAGTAATAGGGCAGTATAGTAATCTAATTTTATGTATATATATTTATTTATTTATTTACAAGGATAGACCTGAAACAGCTCTTTTAATTCTTTCAAATAAATAATATATAGAAAACAGCATACATTATTCTTGAACTTACCTAAGTATTTAAAGACAGAAGGATACATTAAAATATATACATTTTAACACTTGATGTTAAATCTTGATGTTAAATCTATTATTGTTTTATATAGAATTGTTCAATACAGTATTTAATGCAATTACACCAGAAGTAACTGTACTTCAATTACAGAAAAAATTCACAAAAGTAATGCATTACTACACATATTGTTTTAATTGATTATGCTGAGTATTTAAAAAATTCGACCAAGCATGTGGTCACATCTTGTGCCTGTACTGAACCTCAGAGAAACACACTGTTTCTGCACTTCCTGTTGTTAGCCTTTCTGTTAAATTTGCATAATTTATGCAGGGCACCTACTTCACTTGCTGGACAGCTTTTATAAGGGGGGGGCTTGATACAGCTCCTCCAGCATTCAGAGAAGCCCATTGTACACATTTGTGGTTCTCAGTTTAGACTCAACAAAGCCTGTTGATGATACGCTAATAATACACATCCCTTGGGCTCGCTGGATGGAATATGCAGGCGCTGATACACCTTTGCAATCACTTCGGTTACAATTGCTTTTGATTTTGAGTATGAAGAGACTGATGTCAACAATGCTGCGTTGTTTTCAACTGGTACACAATACACATCCTTTATTGCCCAGTGCTCCGACATTCAAGGCTCTTAAGAAAAACACTGACCCCGTGATGGAGATCCAAGCCTCATCTTTTCAGAAAAAGCAGCAGAATTGTTAATTGGGAGCATTTGGATGACAGAAGGTCACCACAAGGCAAAGCGGCACTAGGGATTGTGTCAGTCGTAAAAGCAATGAGGAAGAGGGCGTCAGCCAATCAGGACGTCCGGATTAGTTTACAGTGATTCGAAACACCCAGACAACTTTGAATCAATAGCATCTTTAGTTTCCGTCAGATGCATACAGAATCAGTGATCTGCTTTAGTGAAAAAAGTCATCAATGGCATAACAACAATCTCAAAGGGCCCTCCCTTCACACATGTGAGAGAAAAGCTTTTCATTAGCAGCATTAGCGTCATGCGATGTCAGGTTTCTTCTGGCTCGGCTAGGCTTTGCGTTTCTCTGGCTGGATCAAACAGATGATTTGTTCACAGTTGATATCAACAGCATCAACAACCAGCTGTGCAGCTCAGCTTCAATACTCCTGGCATCCTGCCGCGCGCTGCAAATCAATGCTGATCTCTACAGGGGTGTCAGAATGAAAATTTATCTGCTGGAGGTTCAATATCTGCATATTCTAAACAGCTTTCTCAATTTCTACATTATGCAACCAGAAAAAAATCAGTTTGCTGCTACAATTCCAATGTGTTTTTAGGATGTTGAAGTACCAGAGTTTATTACTTGATGTTACGAGTCTGTTCAAATCACTAAACCCAAAAATGCTCAGAAATAAAACACTAAAAGAACGTGTTTTGAAATATACTCTTAAAAAAAAAACACTGGACAAATAGCAGCATTTCTGCATTCTGTACACACCGCTGAGTCGCGTGAAGGTTTATTCTGCAGGAACAGTGTGTTGATGAGCATCCCTGGGGTTTGATAAAAGCCAGTCATGAAACAAACTCCATCCAAACAGCACACTAAGGCATTGAAATAAATCTCTGAAAAGGGACATCAGGTCTCCTCGAGAGAGGTCCAAAGGAAGAGCTGTGGGGACTTTTTTTCTTCAGAAGTGCAATGCTAGGACAACACACACCACTGTCTCTGTCCACCTCAGAAAGATGAAAAATCAAAACACACCACAAATGCACACATGCTAAAAAGAGGAGCGCACTAAAAAAAGCTCCACCAATAAACCATAATCCCTCTGCCTCTGGAATCCAGAGGTGCTTTCAGTGAAGGAAAACAAATAAATAAATAGGCAAACATTTTATATATTACATTATAAAAAGTTATATATTCTTATTTTAGTATTATTTATATTTCTAAAATCTTTAATAATATTTTGAATTAATATTTATTTTTATATCTTCCATATAAAATTTGGTTTCATTTATTGACATTTGTTATATTGTCATTAAGTTATATTATATCAAGTAATATATTTTTATTATGTTCCTGTGGATCAGTGATAGAGCATTGCGTTAGCAGCGTAAAAGGTTGTGGGTTCAATTCCCAAAGAACACATTAGGTAAAAAATGTTAGCCTGAATGCACTGTAAGTTGCTTTGGATAAAAGCATCTGCTAAATGCATTAATTTAATTTACACAGATGCACGTATATTCATAGCTTTGATGTACTTTTTGCTAACTGACATGCCAGCGGCACAAAGGACTGTTCTGTTATCAATGAATGTTTTGACATGTGAAACAGTAAGTGTGATCCTCAGGAGCTGCAGTGGTTTGAAGTCATTTCTCATGCTCCTAGGATCCTGACTTGGGTCTTTATGGGATGCTAATTTGATGATTTGATGTACTGGTCTCTAGGGTGCACTAATTAAACTATTAAAACACAGTGCATTACTGAAATCACTTTGATCGCTAATAGGTGCTCAAACTCAGATGTGTGACTGGAACTTATGCCACATCTCAGTTCCTTAGCAACTGAGAGAGAAAACAGACACAAAACAAACCAAACAGCCCCACGCTGACCTGTAATTACACACCACAGACCATAACAAAAACAAAAAAATAACAAAAAAAGATTGCTTCAAAGTTAACACAAGTGGAACACAAAAGTCACTCAAGCTGCTCAGGTTGGAAAAGATTCTCCTAAACGTGTCACATGCTCTCTTACAGTCTGATTATTTAATCTGACAGCAGCTCAAATCAGACGAAGAGTAAAATGTTCATGTTTTTCACTTATTCTAAATGGCCAGATATTATTTTTTAACAAATTTACAAACAAATTTAACAAATTTACAAATTAGTGTCATATGGGTAAAATAAATACAAATAAACAAACATTTAATTAAATGTTAATGTTAAAATAAAAAAAGGAAATGTAATCAAGCATAAAATTAAAAAAACTTATTACATAGATCTACAATCTCTATAGTAAACATCTCAATAATACTAAAACCACATTATATATTTATATTAGATCAGTTTTTATTTTACATTTTAATTTTGATTAAAGTTTTAGTAATTTTGTTGTGCATTATGGATATATATATATACACACACATACAGTTAATTAAAATAAATTATATTAAAATGAGAATGAGGAATTAAATTTGAGGATTTTATTTTTATTTCAGTATATATATATATATATATATATATATATATATATATATATATATATATATATATATATATATATATATATATATATATATATGAAACACATGAATATCTGAAATTAAAGTGGTTTAAGTTCACCATCTAGCGGTCACTAAAAGAACTACCGTTTACACAACGGCTTGCGTCATCAGACTTCCCACATGCTTAACTCGTCCTTGAGACTCTTTGCACTTCAGAGTATGACTAATTACCACTTATTATTTTAATAATAATTACAGAAAGTATATGAAGTGATGAACCGTCTTTGCCAAGTGCTTACAATTTATAATGGAGTTGGACTTTCATCCACAGTAAACTCGCATGTACATAACAACGTGTAACGTTACTCTAATTAAACACGTTCTGTTTATTAATGTTAATGACATGTGAATACGTGATTTATATTGCGCAATGCGAGTGTTAACTGTTGTTGACAAACCTGCAGAAAGCCTGAGAGTGATGAGCGCAAGGCCTGCTGGGAAGAGTCTGACCAAAGACAGTAAAAGAAAGGTTTAGACGGCCATCAAGAGCAAACATCTGCCTGAGAAACTCCGGCGAGATTTTGAGGCCATGTGTCCTGCCCTTAATTAGTCCTCAGTCCTGAGTGAAGCTCCTTCTGCACCCTTTGAGATGCATGAGATTTACATATGAATCTCTGACACCTGCAGCCAATTTTTTTATGCATCTGCAACAGCTGTCATGCATAATGAGATTTATGATTTAATATAATATATGTTTAGTTTATATAGATGTTTAGTAAGTTTTTTCAAAATGCATAATTTTTATTATTATTGTATTTTTTCAACATGAACAGGCTGTTTCAACACAGTAGAAATTGTATTTTCACAACTTAATTTATATAATACAATGTAATAAAATCATATAAGAAATGTGTATAGTTTTTAGTTAAAATGTTTTATTGAAATTGTCTTCAGAATATTTCCCCCTTTCAAAAGTACTTTACGCTAAAGACAATTCAGTAATTAAAAACAATTACATATAGTCTTTTTTTTTATCAAGTTATACCTACTTGTATATATATTTATCAACAGTTTATCTTTGTTTCGCTGATTTTGTATAAACAGCTGATCACTTGATGTCATGAAAGTGTCAGCATCAAAGAGCATCAAAACTATAGCCATCGGAGGAAATTAAAACACTAGACTCTGACAATTGTGTTTTTGTCTCGTCTTATAATGTATCTGAATGAATCTGTGCTGTATGTGATGTTTGAAATGCAAATAAATTAATGAACCAAAAATAAAGTGTTTTATTATGTTTTTTAGAGATGTCAGGTGAAATAAATTGCCGCTGACAGTAACAAAATGTTAGTTTCCTGAATGTACAGAGGTTTCTTCAGTTATTCAGAATATGTTTGTGTAACGTTTGAATCACAAAAACCTATGTAACATTTTGGCAAGAGCCTGTTAGATGCTACGCCTGACTTCATCTGATGCAGAATCTCCCTCAAACCTATAAAGTAAATAACGAAATGCATCACGACATTTGTTAGACTTTGGGAAATAAAGGATACGGATATGTTACATCGCTGATTGTGTTTTTCTACGCACGTAAACTTGGAAAGATGTTAATCTACATCTAATGCTCTGATCTAGAAGTGTAAGAAGGGTTTCCACCGATCGCACCGTCCATTCAGTCACAGTGAGCAGTTCTGCATCCTCCGACGGACGTCCTCGTACTGCACTGAGGTACAAAAACAAGGCTTTAATTGCATTTATGTGCCTCCTCTTCAGTGTATATCCAGTGTCCTCAGTCAAACGCCGGCTACAAGCTGCCCGTGACGTTACGCATCAGCGCCCAGGTGGGAAACTCGCTCAGATTGAAGAGCGGCTCGCCCCACGTCATGATGGCCAACATTACCACAAACACCCCGATCAGATTCACTCCGAAACCAGCTTTCACCTGCAAGACACAAGCAGGAAATATAAGGTTTGCCATTAAGTAGCTATTCCAGAGTCAATGGACAATTGTCACACTTGAAAAAAAAAAAAACTAATCATCTCTATCAGTGTTAAAAAAAAAGAGTAATTATAAACATAGTCTGTGTAACCAAACACTTTTATAGTAAAGAAATGCTACAGACATTTAATAAGTGTTAAAATAGACATTGCTTGAATGCATCAACAAAAATCCAGCTATTTTTTTTTTATTCTATTCTATATCTATAATATATATATATATATATAATATGATATGATATGTAAAAATTGATAGCCTGAATGAACTGTAAGTCTGGATAAAAGCGTCTACTAAATGCATAAATTTATTTAATTTATTTAATTTTATATATATTTTCTATTTCTTTTATCATGAATAAGCATGTTTTTCAACAATATAAATGTTAATATATTATCATTGAAATTGTCTTAATATTTCAATTAATGAACTCAAAAAAAAAAAAAGAAACTCAAAGGTACTCAGCCTTTTTTTTCCTAATTTTTTATCGAGTTTTACTCTATCAGCAGGAAAATCAAAAATAAAATTCACCTTTGTGAAATTATTTTGTATAATAAGCATCTGTTAATTAAAAAATGTAATCTTTCAAAGTGAGCATCTTGTGGTTTTGCCATATTAAAATGATGTTTAAAACTGCGATCCTAGTTACCATCGGCCCTGTAACCTTTCTGAAGGCGTATTCACATCCTCAAATATATTCAAATGTTAACTCATCTAGTACAATTCGTTTCAGGAACACTTAACGCACATTATTTCTCTGACATGCTGTTTAAAATCATACAGAAATCTACTTCTGACCAGGCACTTGTTTCACTCAGTTAGCTTATGAAAAACAAATGATTAATGCTTTTCGACACAGCTGTGAAACGTGACAGAGGTGATATAACAGGCTAATGTTGGTTCATACCATGTCGCTGATCTGCACGTGTCCGTAACTGAACACAATGGCATTCGGCGGGTTTCCAACGGGCAGCATGACGCCGAAGGACACACACATGGTGGCGGGGATGAGTGTGTGCAGAGGGTTCATGTGCAGCGTCTCTGACTGTGAAGGACAGGACACACACGGTCAGAACAACGCTGTGAAATAATCACACTTTGATCTGTTTGTGTGTCTCAGGTGTGTGTGTGTGTGTGTGTGTGTGTGTATGTTAGCTGACCAGGGCCGAGAGGATGGGCAGGAACACTGTGAGCGTGGCTGGGTTGCTGGCGAACTCGGTGACGGCGGACACCAGGAGACATGTCAGCAGTATCACGGCCCACGGAGGAAGACCACTCATGGGCTCCAGCTGCCGACCGATCCACACGGAGAGACCCGACACCTTTAGAGAGACGTCACATGGTTCATTTAGCAGTTAACATACAGGGCATGTTTGTTCTAGAAAAGAATCTGATGTTGCATAACAGTTCTTTAATAAAAACAATATTCTTTAGATTATATTCTTCATCAAATTGCTGTTTTTTAAATGAGACTCAGTATTTCCCACTGATTTTTATGGGAAATTCTACTTGTTACTTAATATTTTGAATCTTAGCTGACACCTTTATCCAAAGAAACTACATTTAAAAAAAGAATAAATAAAGTGTTTATCCAATGCATTTATCCAATGCAACAACCTTGCAAAGAATGTCTGGTCATATTACAGTGTAATATTACAATAGCATAAATAAAATTCAAATTACATTTAAAAATATATTTTGACTATTAGCTGACACTGTTATTCAGTGAAACTTTGTTGGTAAATCTTGCAAAGAAATCTTTGAGTCAAATAAGATAAACTAAAATAAATGTTCATAAAGGAATAAAATAACAATAAAACATTGTTCAAATTTTTTTAGAATTTAAACGTATTTATTTTAGTAAGTATTTTCTGCTGTGATTTTTAGATGTGATTTTATTCACAGCAACTTGGAAATAAATCAAATTAAATATAATAAAATAATTATAAAATATTAATTTAATTAAATAAAAATTTAAATAAATGTTAGCTTAGCTGACACCTTTATCCAATGCAACTTTCTTGGTAAAAAACAACAACTATATATATATATATATATATATATATATATATATATATATATATATAAAGTATACATAATTAGTATTACATTACAGTAGGCCAATGAGAATTAGAAGTTTTAAAATTCATAATGATTCCAATAATAGGGCTAATAATAGTGCTAACCTTGCATCCAGCAGCCAGTGCGTATCCTCCTCCCACCAGAATAACAATCTCCCACGGCATCAGTCTCTGGAAGTCTTTCCACGTGATCATGGGAGCCAGAGGATCCTCTTCCTCCTCATCGTCATCATCACCTGCACAGATAACAGAGAGAAGAGCGGTTACCCAACCCGACCAGCAGGGGGCGCCGTAGAGAACATTCACCTTTACTCTCATGTCCTGGACCCCAGTGAACTGCTTGTACACTAGACCCTGCTGAGCCAGTGATTGTGACTGTACTGCAGCGCGGAGCGGCCCGGCTGTGGACAGCGTGCGATCTGACCTTTGCTCTCGCTGGAGAACGCAGATGGCCAGGGCTTTCGAGCCGGGATGAGGAAGAGGATGAAGCCGAGCAGAACCGACACCGTGGCATCAGTCCTGTAGCCCTTCCTGAGGGATAAATGAGATTTAGTCAGTCTTTCTTATCACTTGTGCATACGTTAGAGGATATAGAAATGTGAATTCAATTTTATTGACTGGGTAAGAGGTTCATGTTCATAAAATAAAATAATTTTTGACTGAGTTAACACAAGAGGTTCATCAACTTCTCAACCAGTGACATCTAACTTGGATTCTTACAAAAAAAAAAAATTTATATATATATATATATATATATATATATATATATATATATATATATATATATATATATATATATATATATATATATTATTTTTGTACTTAGCTGACACTTTCGTCTAATGCAACTTTGCTAATGAATCAATAATAAATATAATAAAAATAATAATTATTAATAAATATTAAATACAAATAAATATGAATGCAACTGAAATGAAATATTAAAAATAAAATGTATTAAATCAAAGTAAATATAATAAAATATTTAATTTGATTTAATTAATTTTTTTAAATAAGAAATTGCATTTTCCATAAAGGAATAAAATAATAAAAAAGCAATGTAAAATTATGATTTAATACACTATTCTTTTGAATTTCTAGACCTAAAATAAATCACCTAAATAGCGTTTTTTTAAATAAGACTCAGCGTTTTCCGCTGTGATTATAAGATGTGATTCTAAGGAAAATTGCTACTTAATATTTTGACTCTTAGTTGACAATTTTATTTTAAAATAAACTTGGAATCATATAAAATAAAAATAAAAAATTATTATTATTTTTTTTTTACGTTTTATTTTATTTACAAAAATATTGGCAAGAGGTTCACATACTTCTCAAACAGCGACGTCCAGCCGGGAACAAATCCTGGTTCCCTGGTGAACCAAAGTACAGTCATCAGAATAAAGAAGATGCCCGTCACGACTTCAGGATAGCTGGGAACCATCAGAAAAATCATATTAGTCTCAAAAATCCCAAAACCTTCCACGACATGACTCAGAAGCTCAGACTCATGTACCTGATGGGGCCGAGTTTCTGGTACTCCTCCTGAATGCGCTTCTCAGAGAGGAGCTCTCGCCTGGTTTTGCGTTTCTTGCTGAGCGAGCAAGTCTCTCTGAAACTGTGAGGAGATAACCGCTTGAGTTCAGCCAGATCCTTTCACAAATTAATCTCACATTTATAACGTCTCTCTTTATTCTTACTTGCAGCCCAGAAAGAGACAGTGCAGCCAGATCCAGGTGAGCATCAGCATGATCAGAGCGATCGGCAGACTGAAGATGAACCACGTGCCGAAGTTGATGACTTTCGCTTCTGGGTAACGACTGAAACAGACGGTTATAGCAAAGCTTAGCAAAGCTTAGTGTGGCAGAACACATAAGAACAAAACCTACTTTAACTAAGTAAGTGTTTGTGCAAAATGTTAAAATGTTAACTTTAGACAACTTGGATATTTCAATAAGTCAGATTCAAGAAATTTAAATTTTTACGTTTTTTTTTTTTATAGTGTTTATATGATTAAAATCACTACTAAAAATGTAAGTCCACATATATTATATTATATTATATTATATTATATTATATTATATTATATTATATTATATTATATTATATTATATTATATTTTATTATATTATATTATATTATCACTACATACATCTAATGCATTTTCCTTGTATTATAGGCAATGTTTTCTTCAAAAAAATAATATTAAATTATATATTTTAATATAAATAAAATAATAATATAATATAATATAATATTTGTATAAAAATAAATATTAAATAAAAAATGAATTATATTAAATGATTTTTTTAAATAAATATATACATATTTATACATGTATTATATACATATATTAAAACTAGCTAACTTGCTCCTCCTTTTTTTAACTGACATATAAAGACCATTTTTCACAATCATTCCCAATGAAAAAAAAACAAAGTCCCATTCTATTTTTAAAATATGTTTCACTCTGAAATATGTCACATTATGAAAGTAAAATTAATGCTTTTGTGAATTCTGTTGAATTGAAACAGGTTTTTGTTCCTTCTATACTTACTACCTATATAGTATACTATGACCCGCATTATTCATTAAAAACAACATAACTTGATCTTAACATAATTAAATCATGTTTAGTCACATGAAAGCTCAAGCGCCCTGCGTTCAGGGGTCAAATGTCAAATGTCCAGTGTGGAAGAAAAGGACAAGGTTCTGTTTACACAGCGTTCAAGAAGATACAGAGAGCCAGATGATGTGGCGTAAGCATTCTAGCTGACACATTTTAAGCCAATTAGTGCTTTATATTGATTATTTCTAGAAAAATGTCAGTGATAACAGCACTTCCAGTGAGCACAGATTATAACAACTTTGATGATGTGGTGGTTTGTCTGATGAAAGAATGAAAAGAGTGTCAATACAAACCCTACGGACTTCTCAAAGCCACATCTTTACATCAACAAAACCGTCTCACAATATAGAGCCACTTTTGCCCAAGAAATGCTGCACAAAGGAAAGGGTTTTTCTCTCTGTTAAGCATCAGAAACTAAGATTAAATCCAGAGTTTAAATAAATCCCAGCTTCTTCCTGAAAGCAGGTTTTATCGGAGTGATAACATACTTGTTGAATTGCTCGGCGAAGATGAGGTTGGTGGAGGTGCCGGTGATGGTGATGAGGCCGCCGATGGTGGCCGCGTATGTGATGCTCAGAGACAGGCACTTACAGATCATGTGGTCTCTCTTGGTGGGGTACAGCGAATCCCTCTGCTTTTTGGGTTTCTTTGGTGGAGCAGGGATGCTAACTGGAGCCTGTTTGGGAACAATCGGGATAAATGATTTTAGAGAACGGTTAGAGATATTGTCAGCAAGCTGAAGGTCTCACCTCTGGCAGGTTTCCATTTGATTCTTTAGAAAACTCTGGACCGAAACCAGGCTTCAATGTCAGACCATTCAACTCCTAGAGAACGAAAAACACATTTAAACAACATCTTTTTAAATGTTTCTAAAATAAGATGATTGAGAATGGCTTTGACTTTTTTCTTTTTAGACAATGAATCTAATACAAAATCTTATTTACAAGGTGACTTAGATCATGAATCATGCAATTGACTCTTTTTTTGGAAAAAAAAAAAATACTTTATATTCAATGACAGTAAACGTTTTCTGTGTGTTATGTGTTCATTCATATAATCAACTCATAATTACAAAAAAAATAGTATTTTTACTGATAATTACATAAATAATTTTAAATAAATAATTTCAAGTGTTATTTTAGTATTACAGAGATAAATTTTTACTGAGGTTTTAGTTATTAATAGTGTGTTATTTTTATTAGTTTTTATTTAAATATGTCAATATAACGTTTATATATTTAGTTTGAATTATTTTAAATTAAATGAAAATGAGAAGTTATTTTATTTTATTTCAGTTAATATTTATTTTATTTAAAGTATCGAAATGTTTTTTATTACTTTAGATTTATTACACTGTAATAAACATTATAAATACATTTAAGTTTTATTTTAAGTTGTTTTAACCATAAACCCCCATTTATTTCTTGTTTATGTTTTAATTTTTAACAGCCATAATTTCACAGTTTGAATAAACAATTTGCTCTTACCTCATTCAGTATACAGACTTCATGATTTTCACTGCAAAACAAAGAAAACTTGAGTGAATAAGCTTGATTAACAGATGTAGTTTAATACAGTTGACTGTCTCCAGACATATAGGCTCACTTGTGTTTGCGGTCCAGCAGCTGAAGGTGATTCTTGCTTAATTCTTGGTTTTCCTCTTTGTCTGTGAAAGAACAGAATTAGATCTTAAATACAGCTAATAATAAACATGCATGCAGACCTTCTGAGACTCACCGCTCTCCTCGTCCTGTGTATCTACAGTCAGCGAGTCTTCGAGGGAGTCTGCGATGCCGGTGCAGATGAGCTGCTGCAGCACGGCTTCAGCGATCGGCATCACCATGGCCGTGGTGGATGTGTTGCTCAGCCACATAGAGAGAAAAACCGTACAGCACATGAACCCCAAAACCAGCCTGCAACACAAGCAGAACACATGCAGGTCACAGAGTCCGTCTATAACTGTGTATGCGTGTTAAACGTGCTGAATACATACATGCCAGGTTTGGCCCCGGCGATCATCACCATCCGCAGAGCGATGCGTTTATGCAGGTTCCACTTCTCAATGGAGGCGGCCAGACAAATGACCCCCATCAACAGCAGCGTGGTGTCCTTAAAATACTCAGAGGCCACCTGCAAACACACACAGACATCTTAGCTTATTTACTGAACGTTTCTGAAAAGTTAGGACAAAACGTTCCTAAAGTAATGTTTATGGAATATTCTTGTACCATCAATAATATTTGATATCCGTTCTCATAACATGGAGAGAAAATGAGATCAATATTCTTGGAGTGTTCTAATGATGTTTTTTGTACTTTATGAACATTCTAAAAAAAAACATATTTGGAACCTTTAAAAACGTTCTGGTCAAATCTGGACATTTTAACATTCCTTTAAAAAAACCTTCAAATAACTTTTATTTTGCATAAAAATAAACATTAGAATGTTGTAAGAAAAAAAAACATTTTTGTAATCTTTAAATAACATTTGAATCTTGACAAGAAAATATTTTACATATTTTAGAAATAGATATTTTACAGTTCTTAGAATATTAAACAAATTTCAATTAACATTATATTTTGTGTGGAAAAAAGGTATTAGAATTATGTAAGATACATTTTTGTAACCTTTAAATAACATTCTAATTCTAATCGCGCGTGTGTGTACGCGTGTGTGTGTGTGTGTGTGTGTGTGTATATAGATAGATAGATAGATAGATAGATAGATAGATAGATAGATAGATAGATAGATAGATATAGATTTATAGCCCAAAACTGAAATCCATGCAGTCAGCAAAAAAGATAGAATGATTGCATAAAAAGGGGAAAATTTGCCAAACATGATTACTTAAGATAACGGGTTGCTTTGTCAAGTTTGTCAATGGGGTTTAGTCACATGATGCAGCATTTTCTTTTACATAATATTATGGCAGTTTACAGGCTGGGGCAAATGAACGATCAGCAACTCTGAGCTGTAAAACTCACATGCATGATAAAAAAAGCACAATGGCACTCTTAAAACATCACCTATAGAAGCCGTATACCCAGACAGATAAGCTCAAATGCTCATGAATATAACCAGGTCAGACATCTAACCCAGAAAGCAGGTCATATATTATACAAACCAGCTTTAGAAGCAATGCAAAGTCCTGCTCTTTATGTATGTTAAACATTTAACCTACAGTTTTCTACAGTTTTCCAAGTCTTGTTACACAGAGACGTTTTCTTACCTCACTGGATTTGAGGACCCCAAACAGTGGGTACAGGAAGGCCGGGACGAGAGCCGCGGCTCCCAGCGGCACAGCTTCAGATACCCAATATACCGCCGTCACGATCAGGACATACGCACATGATGATTCCTACAGAGACAATTCATCATTATGAGCATTGTGGTTTTTTATCATGAGATCTGAACGCTGCTTTGATTTGTATTTGATGTTTATGCATGCTTCCTGTACTATACATCCCAGAAATAGTTAACTAAGCCATTATAAATTGAGTGTATTATAGACTGAGTGACTACATCAAATATCGCAAGATCTATTTTGCAGGTGATAAGTACTAAAATCCATTTAAATAAGATAAGATAAATAAGAGCTGATTACATTGACATATTTGACAGAAGATTTGCATGTACCAGCCACATCTAAAATGCTGGAGTAATTTAGTTTTTCAACAAAATTAGGACTTTAATTATGAGCAAAACAGCAGGAAAGCATGTGCATCAGTCCGCAAATCAGCAGAAAAATCCAAATCTGGGATCTGGACACAACAAAAAATGATTAGTGAAATACAAATATGATTTGAGCACATGTGAATCACTTTAAAGTCTGCATGCGGAGCTTAGGCTGACAGAACAAACATTTTTTCATTATTTCATTATTAATCAGATTTTATCACACGCTGAGCAAAACACAATTAATACACGTTCACACATCCCAGACATTACGAACACATCAGGCTAACGAGATGAGATGAGAAAGGCACTGATCTGTGGCCAGTTTGTGTTCATTGAAAGTAATCTTCCAACAGATATGTTTTTTTTTTTTTTATTATTTAATATTTTAAAGCATTTTCAGCACATATTACATAAAATAAGCACTCATTTGAATTTTCTGCAAACACTAAAATTTACATTCGGAAATTGCAAAGAAATTTCACAAAAAAATTTTTTTTGAAAAGAGACAAGACTGTAAATGTGCAAATTTGAAGCAGAAAGGCTAAAACTGTAATTCTTGTAAAATGTACTCCAATAAACGCATAATAAGGAATCATTTTTACACTGTATTGCATTTGTAACTATTAGTAAACATGAACGAACTATGAAAAACGCATTTAGAAATATTCGTTTACACTAATATGACTAATGGGACCTTATTATAAAGTGTTGCTATTTTATCAATCTCAAAACATCTAATGTGTGACATTAATAAAGTATTATTACGTAAGTTAGCAAGGGTACAGTGATTCATGACTTGTTCCCTGTTGGGACTTGAACCAGCAAACTTCTGTTTTTTGGCAATTTATTTTATTTTATTACAGTCTCCATTGACACATTGTTCTTGTTCTGCTCTAATCTCATCATTGCTCAAGAAATCAGTCCATTCAGATCCAGCTGATTTCTGTTAGAAGGTCTGATGGGGCATTGATGATAAAAGGGTCTGATGATATCCTCTCATTAATCACGAACAGGGTAATCACCGGATTACGCATCAAGCAACTTTATCTTGAAACACGGTTCTGTTTCAACATAAACACAAGCCTCTCTGTGGGACTCATTACATAAACACTTTGTGTGAATAATTGTTTTCAGTTGGTGAGATGAGATTTTAGTGAACTATTGTGAACTAACACCGTTATTTCTGACTCTTGATGAAAAGTGCTGTCAGAGGAGAGAGAGAGAGAGAGAGAGAGCGAGAGAGAGAGAGAGAGAGCAAGAGAGAGCAAAAACCTGTGCAAGAGATCTAATCTTAAACATGTTTTGGAACTGTAAAAAAAAAAAGCTGTCATGGCAGAAGATAATAACATTTCCTGATCTATAGGTGCTGTTTCCCCATTTGCCTAAAAAGATGTTTAGATCAATTTGAATCACGTGTCTGGTTACTTTATAATTGCATTATAATTGCATTACAATGGCGTTTTGGATAAAAACCCAAATGCATAATATCATATTTTTTATTTAATGTGTTACTTGCTATTTCTTTGTAATTATTTGTGCAATTTACTAGCAATTTATTTTTATTTTTTTGTGAATAATTTGGTACTTCAACATTAATACTGATTTTAGGTTAGGTTATTTATATTTGTGTATAAGACAAAGTATATCTCTTAGATCCTGTCACCATTTCATTCATTTATTCATTCATTTTAATAACATCTATGTCTTCACTAATTCATCAAATGGCCCCACAGAGTTAAAAAATATATAATTTTAGTTGTTTTTTTGTTTTTGCCATCAAATAATTAATATGATGTCATAAATTTGCACCTACTACTACTACTACTATAAGATGAAGGAAAAAAATAAGTTTTAGCCTACATACATTATAGTATGTAACACCACAGGACACTGCAGAAAAAAAAAATGTGCTAAATATTCTAAATGTATAATATTTATTTTTAATAGAGACTTTTTAGTAAATAATACGTAAAATGAGCACTAATTTCAGTGAGTTTTTTTTTTTTTTTGCACACCTGACTTCTTTTTAATGTGATATTTCCTCCTGAAAACAATGATGTACAATTTACTTTGAATCAATTTCCACTCAGAAATTGCTAGTAGATTTCTCAAAAAAAAAAAAAAAATGAAAAGAAAAAAGAAACAATATAATTAACAGACTGAATTTAACGTGAAATATATTAAATGACTGAAATATTAAAGCAGAAAAAATAAAAAATAACCATCGAATCTTTAAGGGGTTAATGCTCATAATCTCATTTTCCGAAAGAATGAAATACACATGTATGAAAAATTTTATTCATAAACAATTTTTGGATTCATGATGGCGTCTGGTCAAATAAACGCAATGCCTCACTGCAGGCTTTGCTGATGTTGGACTGAATCTAAGATTCCAATTGCTAAACAAACAAACAACATCTGTAAAACCTCCCGGTGTTTCAAACAAACAATTCCCGTCAGAAGAGCACACTTGAACCATCACGGCACCGATGCTCTGACAACGCACCTGGAAATCAACCAATCAGGTGAGAGGTCACTGGCTCCTCGAGGAACCCCGAAGACCCAGAGACCGCAGTCAATTCATAATGATCATAATGATCATGTTTGAGACATTATACAACTTAAACTGTCTATCTGCATCTAAAAACAGCATTTTATTTGCGTCTACCCATATTTTCCAAGTCACTGAAACTGTATATAAAGAATCCTTGCGGAATAAAAAATCTAAACATATTTAAAACCACAAAAAAGTGATAATGTTGAAATAAAATGCATTTTAAACGCACATACCCAAAAGTAAGCAGCGCGTAAAAGCGCGCGGAGAACGAGCCGAGTGCGCGCCTCTCACGAGCGCGTGTGATTGTGTAAATGGCTGAGGATCTACTTACACTGCACGGGTGGATGAGAGGCAGAGGCAGCAGGGATAAAGGAATCAACACCACGAGAATGAGTTTCCGAGCCGTCCATATTTTTTTGATTAAGTCCATTCTGGCACCGTCCAGCCTCATGGGAGAACGCCTTGCTCAGTTCAGCTCTCAGAAGTCCAGGGTTCTTCAAAGGTTTCGTCAAGACGTTTTCTATACCCCACTTTCGGCTATTTTTATTTTATTTTATTTTTTATAAATTATAGCTGCACTCGTGACGTACTACTTGATGTCCACGCAAACTGTCGTTTCCCTTTTCGTAAGTTTCCTCAAAAAAGTTTGCATGGATCTCTTTGGTTCCTGTTTGAATGTTCCTGTACTCCTTTTAGTCCATCCAGGAGGAGTGATTGCAGAGCAGACCCTCTTATACCCCTTTCAGGATGTATTTATGATAAGGACACCGGTGGCTCTTTTGTGTCTCCACCTGTAAATGTGTCTATCTCTGATTCGCCATGCTTTCTTATTTTTTTACACTGTAAAAGCATGCATGAGCTGTCCAAGCGTAAAAGGGTCTCCAAGGATGAAGATGGAATCTATGAGTGCTCCCTCAAGGTAATTTTACTTTCATCTAACTTTATCTCCTCCCAGTTTGAAACTGGACCAATCAGAGTTGAATGAGTGAGTTTATGAATGTATGTGGGGTAGCGATGCTCGTGAGCCAAATTGAACTGTTTACATGCAGCAGCGTCGGATTCTCAGAATAAACCCAACAGGGAGCAGAGAACATGCTGTTGAGACTGTCAGGAAATAAAGAGCAGAAGCACCTGCTTTATCACGCGCACAAAAGCTCGCATTAAACCCATATGTCATTGTGCGCAGAACTGCATGTAAGCAGGCTAGTGCATTAACCGACGGTACCTATACCCACTCATGCTTTATTATGACTGTTTTACACTTTTTAGCATAATAGTACAATCAACAAAATATTACACAAATGATATGCATCCTGACCTGTTTTTTTTAAAAAGGAGTTCACATGGGTGCTGCTTTTCATTCAAATCAGTCAATCAATCCACATTTCAGCATTTATGAAAATGCCTTATTATCAAAAGGTTTAAAAAGAAAATGTAGAATTATAATTCAGTAAGCTGTGCCCAACTGTTATTCTAATAAAACTATATTATTTATTTAATATGTATTATCATTTGTATATAATTTAAAAATATATGGTACACTTCTGATTTATACTGTATATGTATACTCATATATAAATCCAGTAAAGTGAGTCCAATTTTAATAAATTCTTATAAAATGTATAATTTATTAATTATTTATAAATTAAATACAATAAAAATGTGTTTGTGTGTGTGTGTTTGTATATATATATATATACATATATATATATATACACACACACACTAATTATCTCTCTCACTCTAACATTAATTACATCATATGAAAATATGATTGAATTATAATTAATATAATTACGTGTATTATATTTTTTAATGAGTATACATGTATAATTATAAATCGTACTATAACATTTTCCATGTTATTGAATTTTCTAATAATTGTATTATAATATTTAAATTAATATGTGAATATATATATATGTGTGTGTGTGTGTGTGTGTTAAGTGTATATATATATATATATATATATATATATATATATATATATATATATATATATATAATTAATTAAATAAATTATGCACAACATTTATTATTAATTTACAATCATTCATTATAAATATAAACACTATAATAATTTGTACATTTTTCTATATTTCTATTTTTTATATATTATACTTAATAACCAGAGAAATACCAGTGTCTTCTGCCAGGTTTTAGTCTGTATCATTATTTTTGAGCACAAGATTAAATTAAATTAAATTAAATTAAATTAAATTAAATTCCAACATCAGTCTGAATCTTCAGTCAGTTTAATACGTTTTAAACTGAGCATAATGGGAATAACACGCCATCTAGTGGATAACAGAGCAATTACTGTAACTGAATTGGCATTTTTCTAGTATTAGTTTTAAAGATTGTACAGTGAAGTGTTTTATAAAATAACTGCTACATAATGCAGCAACAACGAATAAAAATCTCTATTTGCTGCTTTTCTGTTGCATAATATGCTCTAAGTCTTTGTAATTTCTTTCTGAGCGAGAAAACTTAATCTGCTGGAATGCTGTAGTAAACCAAAGCTTTGTTTGGTCACAGTGGGGGGACAGAGCTGTTTGTGTGCTTTTTTTTGATTGACTTTTATTCTCGAATGTAATCACATTACCTGTTCTGCATACATCTACACTTAAATCAATAGTCTGCTCTCCATACAGACAGTAAACAGCAAATACAAGGTTGCATAACCTAATCAATGTTGCCTAAGTTACCTGTAAAGCTCTTTAGGGTTTTAGCAGGGGATGAATGTCAGTAACGCTTAAATCTTCAGTCAGGAGAGCCGCTGCTCCTGCATGAGGCTGTGAAAAGACCATGTTCTCCATGACACAATGCTGAAGATTAAGAGCTGTCCTCCTCTTGGACAGCGTTAAAAGGGTTTGATGGGGTGAGAGGAGCCATTAAGATCAGGTTTATATGCCATGATGTGGGCGAGGATCTCAAAGCATTACAGAGATTTAAAAGACGGGCCGAGGTGTTTGATTAATCAATGGAACAAGCCGTTACTCATGCTGAAGAAGTCTAACGTTGAGAGAGAAAACTCAGAGAGAGTGTGGGATATCAGGACTGTTTGTTCAAATGAAATAAAAGTCTGATTGTTTCCCTCTCAGCAGAGCCACGGCTAGAGAAAGAGGAGTCTGTCACCAACATCACTGCACAGAGACGGCACTGTCAGCCCTCAACAGGATATCATTAGCTGCTGTGAGCGAGTGAGCGAGCGAGCGAGCTTATAATCTTTAGTATAATCAAGAATGAAGGAATGAATGAATGAATAAAGTAGATGATTATAAGACACAATGCCTGAAAATAGTCCCAGTCAACTTTGCTATTGCTGCAACTACACAAACTAGCTGGGGACTATTTTCAGGTGCTGCTCTGTGAAATTACTGTGAAGAAAAGTTATTATGCAAGAATGAGAGTATAGTTCCTAGCCATATCAGTCTAGGAAATCATAACCTTTCATTTTCTGTCAGTCTTAGTACACGACACTACTACAGAAGGGTCATGTTTTAAATAGGAAAAATAAAGAAACTCTTTGGTCATTTTTGAGCGAGATGCTAACGGTCTAATCAGATTTAATGATCTATGCTAAGCTAAGCTAAGGTGCTAATTCCAGACCCGGAGATCGGCTGATGAGTTGGAAAATGAGCCTATTTTCAAAAAAAAAAAAAATAAGAAACACAAATATTATTATTTTGAGTTGAGTGTTCCTTTAAAGCATATATGAAAATTAATAATTATGAGAATGCAATCAAAATTAAACCAGACATCATTAGATAATACGATGAGTTATTACTAGAAGTGAAGGGAGCTAGTTGTCACACATTTATGGGGTCATGCTGGCACATTGTGGGGTACGTTGTAATACAAAAACTTTATTGGCACTGATTTGAGAATAAAAAAAAATTGGAATATGATGTTCATTAAATATATAATTATACTAAATATGTGTAATAAAAGTATAAATTCATTTTTAAATGTGTGAATTTATTTCATATGTGTGTATAAACGCAATATTGTATATATTCCACAAAAATGTTTTCAACATTGAAGAAATGAAGAAATGTTCAGAATGACTTCTGAAGGATCGTGTGACTCTGAAGACTGGAGTAATGAAGCTGAAAATGTAAATTAAATTTTAAAATATATTCAAATAGGAAACAGTTATTTTAAATTGTATAATAATACTTTACAATATTACTGTTTTTACTGTATTTTTGATCAAATAAATGCAGTCTTGGTGTTTATATATGTATATGTATGTATATATACAGTGTGTATATATACAGTATGTATGTGTATATATATAACACCAATATTTATTTTTTTGTTGTTGTTATTTCATAGTTTGAAATATGGAAAATATTTATGTATTAGTAAAACATGATGCAACTGGAATTTTAGTTTGGATTACTTAGATTTAATTCACCGCAATTCTTTAAGACTAACTCTTACTAGTAAATATGCCACCACTTTAAAGCCACAAGCTTGTAATCACGTGGGAGAGAGAGAGAGAGAGAGAGAGAGCATATGTTCATGAGGATGTGTGACTGCATAAACGACTGCAGCTCTGCTGTGTGTTGCATTACGCAAGCGGCTCATAATCAGCAGTGGAGCCGCAGCAGCGAGCGGCTTACAGAGGACAAACACACAGCAGCGCTGCACAGCGTAACACCCTCCCTCTCTCTCTCTCTCTCTCTCTCTCTCTCTCTCTCTGTCCCTGAGCGAACAGCCTGCGTTTGGCTCCTGAAGCACAGAAAAGTCTCAGGACTCACCAAGGACCAGCGGATATGAACGACTGACATTCACACTTTCCATCTCATTTTTAACCCCAGACTCCGATGGCTCTGAAGGACAGCCGGCTCACCTGGAGCTTCCTGCTGTGGTCTGTGACGTGGATCTCGGCTCTGACTTTTACGCCACATGAAGGGTCTTCGGTCAGTCCAGTATTTTATCGGACCACTCCATCTCTGAACAGCTCTGAGGCCCCTACAAACAATTACACAGGTGTGTATAACATCAATATTCTGTCATAATGATATAATAACTGCATATCATTGTAAAGTGCAATGCAAAGATTATCAAATGGACCCAAAAAGTTGTAGTGCATGTTTCTAAACTCCAAACAGCAAGTTTTGCATATCTTTTTCATAAAGAGCAGACTCAACCTGCAGCATTCACAGTCCCCAAACATACAAATATATTAAAACACGAGCACTTCTTGTGAAATTCACGTGTTGGCTTTAAAATGCACAATCTTCTTAAGGGTTTACAAACAAACAGAGCTTTCATAATGGCTCAGATAAAATCACCAGTGGGAATCAGACCAGACTGAACCGCATATAACGGAATTATATTATGATTGGAGAACATATAAAATATGCAAGCCATGCATACTTTTAGCGTACTTTGCAAATAGTTTATTGATGTTTCTTGAGTCAAAGTCAATATGCATGACAGATTTGTGGATCTCTGACATTATCAAGCTAATACTTGAGTTTGATTGCAGTATAATGAATCTGTGAAGGAAAAGACATCTTCCACAAGTGTCAGTTACCTTGAGGTTTATTGCACAGGTGAAACAAAGGATGCTTTTTGCCACGTGGTAATGGCGGGCAGTGGGATAGTTGGCAGTTTGTCAGTTCCGTTACAGGGTTGCCAGCTATGAAACTGAAATGGAGGGGTTTTATCGCCACTGTAGCCATGACAGAATTTGCCCTGCTTTCAGCTTTCAGTGCACGGCAAACCTGAAGGAGTTTGAAGTGGATCTTTCCTGGATAAGAACATGCACGGGTCAGATTTCATCCTAAAATCAAAAGAAAGGAATAAGAATGATATTCTGCTTGAATTTTGCACTGTGACATTTTTTCTATGATAATTAATCACATTTAGCCCCAAAATTCTTATGAAAAAAACAAAGAAAAGAAAGTTAATTACTGTAAAAATAATTATATATTATTTAATTTGTCATTTTTATGCATTTAGTTTTTTCTTGTATTATATTTAATTTAATTTAGAAAACTGTACTATATTTTTGTAATGCATTATAGTAAAATTATTGCAGAAAAATCATTACAGAATATACGTGAAAAATATATATTATGCAAAAATCTCATTCTCATGTGCACATATAAATAAATCATTATTACTAATAATATATAATGTACTGTAAATTGTTTGCAAACCATGATAGTAATTCTTATGCCTTTAATTTATCTCGATTTTAAATTAAAATAATAATTACAATAATAATAATAATTGTATTTTTACCCCATTACAGTAATGGGAATTTAATAATCACTGTTATATTAAGAACATAAAAAAATTATTCCAAAAACTTCAGAGCACATTACAGTAATAATTTTAATTGCTATGATAATAATGCAGATAATCCATAACGCAGAGTAATTATAGTTAATTTAAGTTGATATACTAACATAATTCAAACTAAAACTGCAGTAAAACAATATGACAAAACCACAAAATCCCTAAAACCTTAAACTAATACAATTAAAATGGAAACAGCAAATCTACAAATAAAATCGAATGCATTTTAATTATGCAATTGCAATCTTAATGATACTAAAAGAACACCGGCATAATGCACTTCCTTTTATAAAAATACATCCTGTAAAGTTGTTCCATTCACTCTAAGTCACTCATTTACCTGTAACACAAATACAGAGGCTTCCACGTCACTTCTTTAAAGGGATTACTTAACTGACAGTGTTAAAGAGAGAAAGCCGGAGTACACAGGAATAGCTGGTGAGCTCAGCAGATGAGTTACAATAACACGAGAACGATGCACCACAGCGTTCCTTGCTGAAGTTACATGATCATGCATTGACAAACTGATCTATTCAAACTGTCCCGCTGGAGAACGTCTGTGGTTTTATGGCAGTGTAGCTTCACGAGTGTGTGGTCAGGCTGCATCATGCCGGCCTTGTCGGCTACAGGGACTTGTGGGTAATCAATTTTTAATGCACGGCCCTATGCTTTATTTAAACGTGTTCTATTCTAAGAGCAGCTCTCTGGTGTGACCCTTGGGGAGTATGTGAGATGGGACGGAGGAGAGAAAACGAAACTGACAGATGAGTTATTTATTTATTTTGCCATGGAGTCGGATTGCTTAATGCTAGCAGCATTGCCATGCCAGTTAAGCCGGGCTTAATGAGACCAGCACAGGACTGAAACTGGTGTGAACAATAAACACCATCCAGTGACCCTGCCAGCTTAATCACACTGACTCCAGCACAGTCAACACGAGCTCCGTCTGACTGTATATTGACAGTGGAGATGGACAGTGGAATGATGAAAACTTGGATTGGAGAACACAGAAGATGCTGAATCCTCGGTGGGAATGTAGAGAGACTGGAGGAGAGGTGGATTATGGGATAGAGTGCAGGAGAAAACACCCTGTTGGTACTGATGGAAAGTGAGGGGGGAAATGCATTCATCTAAGCCCTCGAGGATAACTAATACTGTTAAATAAGGCCCAGGAAAACTTTCTTGCACACATACACTCACAGACAATCATAAGTGTTGATATTGTGATTACTGACATTTATTATTTATACTTTTTTTATTATTTGTATTTATTTATGTATTACACTGAGTGGTTGCCAGGTGTCTTTTCATTTCTACATTTATCATTTGCCTAGCAAAAATAACAAGTCCAAAAAAATTACAAGTATTCTGTTCTATTTGATTTAGTCTAATTAAAAAAAGTGATAGCAGCAAGCTGCATTCTATTCTATTCTATTGTATTCTATTCTATTCTGTTCTGTTCTTTTCTGTTCTATTTAGTCCAATCATTAAAAAGCAATAGCAACAAACTGCATTCTATTCTATTCTATTCTATTCTATTCTATTCTATTCTATTCTAGTCTAGTCTAGTCTAGTCTGTTCTGTTCTGTTCTGTTGTTTTGTTCTTTTCTGTTCTATTTAGTCCAATCATTAAAAAGCAATAGCAACAAACAGCATTCTATTCTATTCTATTCTGTTCTTTTCTGTTCTGTTCTGTTCTTTTCTGTTCTATTTAGTCCAATTATTAAAAAGCAATAGCAACAAACTGCATTCTATTCTATTCTGTTCTGTTCTGTTCTTTTCTGTTCTATTTAGTCCAATCATTAAAAAGCAAGAGCAACAAACTGCATTCTATTCTATTTCATTCTATTTTAATCTATATATTCTATTCTGTTTGATTTAATCCAATTATGAAAAAGTGATAGAACGCAACTTGTTACAATCGCTTTTTATAGAATAAAATGTATTTCTATTGTATTCTATTTAGTCCAGTAATGAAAAAGTGATAGCAACAAGTTTCATTCTATTCTACTCCATTCTGTTATACATCTGATTTAGTTCAATAATGAATATGTGATTAGCAACAAGTTGCATTCTATTCTATTCTGTTTTGGTCTGTTCTGTTCTGTTTGATTTAGTCCAATCATGGCAAAAGTGGTATCAACAAGTTCTATTCTATTCTATTCTATTCTATTCTATTCTATTCTATTCTATTCTATTCGACTTGCATTCATTGCATTCACAAGTTGCTTCAACAACTTGCATTCTATTCTATTCTATTCTATTCTATTCTATTCTATTCTATTCAGTTTTGATTTAAGTGTATATTTAAAGTGGTTTCTAACCGTTAGTGCTGTGTATTTGCAGGCCTGAGCTGCACGACGCTGCTTCCCCCTCGGCGAGGCTCTTTCTATGTAGAGGAAGGCTCTGGGATGTCCGTGGGCACAGTTTTGGTGTTCTGGTGCCTCGAGGCGTACCAGCTGGTGGGCAGCGAGAAGATCACCTGTGTCCTGCGTAGCGACAGCGCTCAGTGGAGCAACTACCCACCCGACTGTGAGGGTCTGTGTTCACTGCCATCATTTCTGTTTTAAGAGATAAAAAACACCTAAGAAATGCACTCCTACTAATTAAATCCCAGATTTTCAATGTGGAATATTGTGTAAATATGGTAGCCATTCCCAAACCAGAGGACCGCGGGCTGAGAGTGGCCGTACTGGCATCGGTAGTGAGCAGCATCATCATCCTCGCCATGTCCGTGTCCTTCATCATCTGCTGTCTGCAGGAGCGCATGAGCAAAGCGAGAGCAGAACAGACAGACAGAAGGGGAAGGTATGCACATCTGGGGAGGAAGAGACAAGGGAGTTTAAAACATGCAAAGAAGATGCTAATGATTTCTCTGAGTTTACAGGACGAGAGACAAACACAAATCATCCTGGAGGAGTGAGTGCTGGCTGGAGAGAGATGAAGGAGACTGGGAATCTTTTCCTCCACCTAAAATTTACAGTCTTTCCCAGCACCTTGACCCCCATCTGACCCCTGAGAGCCCGGTCTATATGGGGGGACTGGCTGGTTATGATAACCGTGGGTATCTGAGGTGAGAAACTGTGCAGTGTTACATATTTTTGATTGTGTTTACATGTGAAATTAATCGAACTAAATCACACACATAAAAAAATAATCAGTATGTAAGAGGAAATAAATTTTTTTTTTAATATTTTATTCTCTTTTAAAATGTATTTATAATGTCACAATTCTGACAGGCTTTGTCTGAATTCTGAGCTTTTTATTGATTTTTTTTTTTTTTTTTGCTTCCACTGCAAAATAAAAAAATGTAAAGGTTATTTTTTTTCATGCAATCGCAAGTTTGTCACAATTCTGGATTTTCTTTAGATCTTCATATATAAATCCTATACATAAATTTATATCTTGCAATTCTGAATTTATATCTCACAATTGTGCATTTAAATGTCACAATTCAGCATTTATATCTAGCAGTTCTGCATTTGTATTTCACAATTGTGCATTTATATCTTAAAATTCTGCTTTATTAATATTTCGCAATTCTGAGTTTATATCTCTGTAAAGTGTTTATGTCTCTTTTTTTTATACTGATAATCAGTCAAAGTTAGGAGATACTGTATAAACACAAAAAGCTTGCTGAAAAGTCTGAATTGTGAAATAAAATGCTACAGTTACCTTGTTTAATTCCAGGGTGGAAACAATCTTCCTAGTGCAGCTTAATATTTTTGTGGAAACTGTTATGCATTTTTTTCCCAAGATTCTTTGCTGAATGAATAGCATTTATTTGAAATAAAAATGTTTTTTAATATTACTAATGTCTTTACTGTTAGTTTTGATCATTTTAATGTACCCTTGCTCAATAAAAACATACATTTATTTTTTCAAAATGCTATGTTTGTTTTGCAGGAGTCAGGAAAACCTCCTGAAAGCTCCTCTTCCTGCTCTTTACCGTACAGAAAGTCATATGTACCCACATGTGGTCCTGCAGAGGGTCCCCACACCCACAGTGCCGACTGCACCCAGCGCGCCCGTCTACCTCCACCTCTCCACCCCTCCACCCGCAGAAAGCCCCGGGGAACAGTCTGCTCTGCCGCCGTACCCCAGCGCCGCTCCACAGCGTCTGTGGCCATAGAAACACACTTTTATTCAGAACTTTTACAACTGTGGCCATGGCGACGGATTACGGCCCCTACGTGCAAACGGCTCCTGGGGTTCAGAAAACCAAGAGAAATGATAGACTCAAGCTAGAGCCACCTCGATCACTACACACCGCTAGATCTAGATGTTAGACCATGTGTGGGTCCAAATGTAGTTACATTTAATATGTTGCATATGTAAGGACATTTCTGAATGACTCTAAAGAGGCCCTCTGTGTAGTTTCTTGGAGAGAAAAGTGACATTAGGAGAGGTGAGGACTCCATCCTGGTACTGTGATCCACTCCAGGTTTTATTATTGTCAGTTAGTACTTTTTATCTGTGTGGTGAAGGTTCTGACTACTTGCACTCATTAAATGAAAAAATGCAACAATTTCAAGTCACATTAGAGCATCATTAGAGTATAATATCTCCATGTTTTGTTTTTGTGTTATAGAATTGTAGGAGGATTACATTAATGTCCACTGGGATCTCATAAACCTATGATACTTGATTTTGTTTACAACAAATAAAAAGATTTTAATAATTGTGCATGTGTCTTGTGTTTTTAACACACAATTATCTAAAAAAGTGTGTTTGTGTGTGTGTGTGTGTGTGTGTGTGTATTTATATATAAACTAAGTATATATGGTTTCACATATAAGTCCTATTCACAAGTAAATGTCTGGCAGCTGTAAATTTAGTGTTGACTCAATTGTACAGATGTTTATCCATGAATATTGTTGCAATGAAAAGTAGACTGTATTTTTTTTTTTTTTTTTTTTATGTAATAAAATTGTTCTGTTTAAAATGACTGTTGTTAGGCTATAGTAGACTCCATATGAGGGCAGTGGCGTTTTCACACTTTAAATTATGCATGAGAATGCCGAAATGATGAGAGCCATTATGTCTAAGAGTTAGTTACTGCCCCTAGATTAACTTGCACTTCTTCAGTAAGAAATAGAAGCATCTGCTCTTTACTTCCACAGGATGGCGCGATCATTTCAGCATGCATTTCACTCATAAAACACATCTCTTACATTAAACCATATTTTTTTATTCAAATAAAATCATATATATATATTATATATATATATATATATATATATATATATATATTTTTTTTTATTTTTATTTTTTTTCTATATTATTATACAATATATATTAGGATTATAAAAGGAACAGATCAGTCAAAAATTTACATTATTTTCTGATTTACTCACCCGCATATCTTTCCAAACCAGTATGATTTCCCCCTAGAAGCACAAAGGCAGAATTTTAGCAGAATGTTTTTTTTTTAAATGAGAGTCGAAAGGTCACTCCACTTAAAAAAAATAAAATAAATTCAAACACCAAAATAATCGTGAAAAAACTCCATATGAATTTCACGATATTACATGTTGGCTATAACTAATTGTGTCCAATTTATCAGCTATAAAGTTTTAATTTAATTTGTTTTTTGTTTTACGTTTGTAGCCTTTCTTTCATTATTGTTGCATATTGCATGGATACGGTATACCTCTCATTACAGAGAGCCAAGCCATGCTGCACTATTTATAAGGGCTGAAGCGCATGCGCAACGAGAACGCGCTCCGCTCCCACTGACTGGAGTTTAATACGCACAGAGAGCGAGAACACACCTTGCAGCAGAGCAGCACAGCAGGGAATCAGTGAATGGAGAAATAACTTCTGCATGGTGTTTAATATGACAGCACGCGCGGGATATGGGAGGTAGTGTGAGTGTGGTGTCGAAGGTGACATTCCCATGGCCAGAACCAGCGCGGACGGACTGCTCCGTCCGAGCAACAGCAAACTGGACTCTTTCCTCAAGAGGAACACCAGTCGGGATGTGTACGAGCGGATCCGGGTCTACGAGCCGTGTGTGGTGGTGTCGGGGTCGGTGAAGAAGGTTTTCATGCATGTGATCCTGAGCGATGAGCGCGTGTATCTGAGCGAGTATCACCCGCGCGCGCTGCGTGAGGCGCTCAGCTTCAGACACATCAAGAGCATCGAGCTGGTGAGAGAGCGATATACAAACTAAATAATAAATAATAAACTGTTTCATCTGCTGATATAGAGTTGCCTACTTTATTATCACATGCACAACTGATTACAATAAGAAAACCCAACTAACAAGAACGTTTCATAAGTTTAAGAAACGTGAGAAAACTTTATAGGAACATTATCATTTTGCAAACTAAAACCTTTTAGAGAAACGTTCCGTAAATGATGTATAAATTATGGTTTTTGTCCTAACATTTTGAGAGCGTTAGGCTATTGAGAGAACCTTTCGAGAAAATTCCCCAAAGTTGCGTGAACGTTCCCTGTTAGTTGGGAATGCATGTACTCAAACAACACAAGACAACAATATAGTAGCCTACTTACTATATAGTATAATATAGTGAAACAACAGTACAAAGCAGTGCAATATGCACATCAACAGAAACAATATTTAAAAGAAATAATTTGTGATATTTTGTGATATGCATTGACATTCATCTATGTGTCAACTGTGAGGTTTGTGTTTATCTTAACTGTTAACTGTTACAAAGCAGTGCAATATGCACATCAACAGAAACAATATATAAAAAACATAATTTGTGATATTTTGCTGACTTCTCTGAATGTGCATTAAATTCCTTATTGCAAAATTAATTGTCATTGAACGTGGCCATACTCTTCTGAACAGAATTCATAAGCTTCTGAAAATTACAAGGAATGTGATGATAACTAGACCTAGAAAGGTCATGGAAATTAAAAAATGTAAATGATATTTGTGTTACAGTATGCACATATTTTTTGGGGATTTCTTTTTTGGAGTTTGGAATCATCCAAAAATGTGGATGCATTTTACATGGCCAGAGACTGTAAAATGTGGAATTTTACAGACTTTTACAGTCTTATTAATAATTATGTATAATTGCATATTTTTTATTTATTAAATTATATTAATTATTATTTTAATTAACTAATAATCATGTATTATTAATTTACTGATCACTCGCCGCTGAGTCAATGTGATCTAAATGTCAAATAAAGCACCACTGTCTGCTAAGACAATGCTAATTATAGTGAGGACGTTTGCTCATCCGGTCATGTTAAACTTCTTAAAGAAGGTTTGTTTGGTAAGCTCATGTTCGTACAGATCAAAGCATGAGTCATGGAACGCTTCAGCGCTGAAAGACTGGATGAAGCATGTAAATGTCACAGACAGTAGCAGAATTACCAAGAAAAAGCAGTTTATCTGTTATTTACATAGGTGCAAAATGCATTTTCCTCAGATATACAACATGCATATTCTATATATAACTATTAATGATTCTAATTGATTATTGATGATTAGAGGTTATTAAATGGTCATTCATTCCCACATCAAGCGGCTTACACTGATGTAAATAGGTCAATGTTAGACTGTAAGCATACAAATCTCTGTCTTTCCTCACAGATCAATGATTTGCCTGATTTCCTAAGCGGACAGGATCGTGAACGCTCACAGCACATCCGTGTTGTCCATACCACAAAGAATCCTGGGAAAAAGAGCTCAAGACCCAAAGGATCCGGTCAGAATAAGCCATCATTTCCAGTGCAAGGACGCAACTCGAGTGCCCGTCATTCGCTGGAGGGTAAAAGAGCTATTTAATGCAATCAGGAATTATTTAATTATCAGGAATGAACTGTTCACAAGCAGGAGATGCAAAGTATGATTGCATAACTATTGATTAGTATTAGAGCGCCAGAAGTGAGGGCATTTTTCCCTGGAGAGTGTGATGCAAAGCTGTAATCTCCGCAGCAGTTATGTGTGTTAATCCATGAGCTCTTTCAGCATTGACATTCATCTACGTGTCAGCTGTGAGGTTTGTGTTCATCTTAACTGTTAAGAGACACTTCTGTACTGAGATTTAGTGAACGCAGTGCAGGAAAGCTGCTTAACCAGTGCCGGATAAACAGCTGAACCAGGACGCTCAAGGACAATCAGCGATTCTACATCATTTGAGTTCATCTGCGAATCGAGAGGATTCATTCATTGACAAAATTGCTCTATTACTGTAGCCCGTCAAATACAGATATATCTATATGCATTACAGTTATGGACTGAAAATAAAAGGAATGTGATGATGATGCAATGTGCACCTTGAATGCAGAATAAAAGCGTCCACCAAATGCATAAATGTCAATGTAGATAATTGCATGCACACTTCAGTTTATCGTCTCATTTAATACATTTATGCATTTAGCAGATGCTTTATCCAAAGCAACTTAAAGTGCATTAAGACTATAAATTTTTTTACCAGTATGTGTGTTCCCTGGGAATTGAACCCATGACCTTTTGCGCTGCTAATGCAATGCTCTACCAAAGAGCCAAAAAAGAAAAAAACCGCTCAAATTAACCTGAACTTGAAAATGAAACAATTGTGTTTTATGATCCTGCAGGCATGAGTCCTGTTCTCCTGTCGTCTGAGTCCTCGAGCTGGAGAATCTCTCCCACATCAATGAGGTAAAGTCCTCTCATTGTTAACGGCCTCACGTTCACCCAAAACAACATGCTTTATCTCCACCTCGCAGCTTTTTACTGCCTCCGACTCCACAATGCTCCGAACGAACAGACTCCGTTTTGAAGACTCGTTTGCTTAGCAACTCAAGCTATTAAACAAAGCAGTGCGATAATAAATGCAGAGATATTCTGAATCCCACAGCTCTGTATCTCACGGGACGAGTGTGTTGTGCTTCGTTGCTTGGAAACTTAAATTGATTAAGCTCTTATGTGTGTTATAAGATATCAATATATAGTATATTGATTTAAGGGATCAAAGGTCATCAAGATGAATTGTTTAACATGCACTGGCATCATAATACTGTCTTGGAGATTTATCCAGTGACATGCAAAAGAAAGCATTCATCTAATGGACCATAAAGGAAACTTTTGATATTTTATTGAACTGTAGTTTAGAGTGGTACGAAATTAAAATTATATAAAATGTGCTTCCTATTTATGCTTTTTAATAATAAAAAAATTCAGTAACTTTATCGTTGTCATTTGCAAAGAATGTTGCTCTGAAGTGCTGCAACGTGAGCATCTGAAGAGGGAAAGGAGAGCGGAGAGAAGGTCGCATTACATATTCAAGTTTAATGAACGGAGATAAAAGAAAGACAGATCTAGTCAATTGGAAACCACACAAAGTTTATGAAGTGTTGTGTATGTGGTTTCATGCTGATTTTCAGGTCATATAATAATTTTTGCTGTTATTCTGCTAATACCTGTATTCATTAGTGTTATTTTAGTATTATCAGGGTTATTATAATTTACTTAAAACTAAAACCATAAAGAACTTTGTTGCTTCTAAAAGAAAATAAATTTTAACCAAAAAATGTATATATATATATATATATATATATATATATATATATATATATATATATATATATATATATATATATACACACACATATATATAATTTCAGCTTTTTATTTTATTTTGAACATTTCCCATGTTCAAGTTGATGTACAACAATAAGTAAAACCAAGACTGAAATAATTAATAAAAAACAAAAACTGACATAAACAAAAACACACAACAGAAATAACAAAAATGTTAATGACAACAGAAAATCTAAATATAACAAATGTATTCATATAAAAAATATTAATAAAAACTATAATATTTTATTATAAATTTAGTTTTTTTAGTTTCCATTTTTTTCCTTTTTGTAGTTTTTATATAATTTATATATATATTTATATATGCATATTTCAGTTTTAGTTTTATTTCTGTTTGAGTTTTGAACTTTTTTTCCATTTAGTTTGTTTATATCTAATAATTACATTTTATTTCTATTAGTTATAGTTTTAGTTAACAATTAAAACACTGATATTCATAACGAAAGCTGAAAAACGTGAATACTAAAAACCAAAACTGACGTCAGCTGCTGCACACGATGTAGTGCTGTCATGCATTTTACACTGTTGACAGTCCTGACTTTACTGCAGAGCAGAGGAGAGGATTGGCGTCATTCACACTGTTGCCAGGGCACGAGATGAGACGGAAACCACGAGCAATAAATGTCCAATTAAAAGACGATGTTTGTCTCAGCAAAACACGGCAGCTTGACGTTCTTAACGACATGTGTTTGTGCTGGAGCTGCCAGCCACCAGACGTCTCCGAGACTGTTCTGAGAACAGTGTGAATGTGAGCAGAGCTGTAATGTTTAGAGAGGAGCAGTGAGTCGAAGCCGACCCGAGGGAGACCATTAGTTCACGTTTAGCACATATTTGTGAGCGCTTGCCATTGAGGAGTAAACCACATGGGAAGCACTTTAAACATTATTTAAAGGCAGCTTTTCCACAGTTGAAGGCTTTATTGAATTGGTGGTGTGCGGTTGTAGTACAGACACGGTTTCTGAGCATTTTTCTAAATTGTGAGAAGGCTGAGGCATATGGAAGCATGTTCTCTTTATCCTGCATCCTATTAGAGAAGACTGAAATAGGAAATGTAACGACATCCAAACCGTGAGGTTCTGTGCTGAACATGTCGCTCATCAGCACCTCCTCATGGAAATTTTCTGTCAGTGCAATTAGATTTCAGTGACGCAACAAGTTGCTTTTATGTTTTATCAAAGGCCCTGTTTAATTATACAGTTCAGAGGATCTCTTTGAAGAGACCTGTTTTCATGATAAACAGATCTGTCTTAGACCAGTTTATTAGAAAGTTAACCCCTGAAGTATTTTTGTGAAGGAAAAACAATTTTCTACTGTACTTTTAAACCTTGAGATTCTTAAAAGATTAGTTCACCCAAAAATTAAAATGATGTCATTAATGACTCACACTCACGTCGTTCCAAACCCGTGAGACCTCTGTTCATCTTCGGAAATAAGTCATTAATGACATAATTTTCATTTTTGGGTGAACTAACCCTTTAATAATCTTAAAATCTAAACTTCAAATTAAACACATTTTTATTATTTTAATGCAGTGTATTATAGTTTATGTATTATAGTTTTATTAATATTTTTAATATTTTTAATGCTTTCCATTTAATTTTAGTGAAAGTTTGAGTAATTTTGTTGTGTTTTTTAAATTGTAACATTTTATTGAAATTTCAATTACAGTTTATTTTATTTCCAGTAACAAATGTTTTTATGATTTATATTAACTATAATAACCCTGCTTGCCATTACATAATATTAATGACTAATATTTAAAAACTGTCTCCCTACTTTTGAATCTATAATAGAATATTATTAATAATATAAAAGAAAAAAATATAATCATTTTATTGTAGTTTGTTTTTCTTTACTGTGCTTTTAAGACGGTTTTAAATTGATAGTTCACTCAAAAATGATAATTCGTTCATCAATTACTCCCCAAACCTTTATGAGTTTCTTTCTTCTGCTGAATATAAAAAAATATATTTGGAAGAATGTGGGGAAGCAAACCTCCTCATTGATTTCCATGGCATTTTTTTTCCCTTAAAGTGGAAGTCAATAGCTACCGGCAACTGTTTGTTCACTTACATTCTTCAGAATATCTTCTTTTGTGCTTAGAAGAAGAAAGAAACTTTTTGGAACAATATTGGAGGGTGAGTAAATGGTGATAGGTGTTCATTTTTGGGTGAACTATCCCTTTGAGATGTTAATTACCTTGACATGTTTGCCTTGCTCTAAAAATACATAAAGTAACTGTCTTTGTCTGTTACAGTGAAGGTGGTCAGGAGGAAGAAGAAGGCAGCGTCATTCCGAAGAGACGTTCAGCTTCCTGTCCGCACACGGATGTTTTGGCTCTGTCTGTGTTTGATAGCTCTCCCGCTCACTCCTCCAGCTCCAGTGACCAGCGAGAGAGTCCCAGCGCTTCAGACTCGACAGCACTGATGAGGAGAACAACTACAGAGGAGCAGGAGGAGGAGAAAGAGGAAGAGTTACACCTTTATGCGGTATCTCCATCATCCCGAATATACCTTCACCTGCAGAGCTCCTGGAGCAGCTACATCATAGTATGTGTTTCTACTCGCTTTGTGTTTAATGCTTAAAATTCATTTTGTATGTTGATAATTTTACAGAGGAAGTAATTGCATTTGTCGCATATTGTAAGTAAATACATTTTAAATAGAAGTCTATGCAAGGCATTGCTGTAGTATGAAGGTTAAAGGGTTAGTTCACCCAAAAAGGAAAATTATGTCATTAACCCCTTTACGTGCAAACATCGCTGACGGCCCCAGTTTATTATTGTTTCACTTTCACAGCACATTAAACATCACTCTCTTACTTGATCTGGACAAATTGTGCATCAATTGAAAGTTTAAAGACTCTAGCTTCGATATTTGACCAATATTTTGATAAAACATTGTTGCAGTGACAGATATTTAGTGATTTATGTCAGGAGTGCAAAATAATAAATCCGTATTATGCCCCATTTTGAATAGAAATTCACAACTCACTCATATTCAGACAGGTCAGCAGCGGTTTATTTGTGTTCACATAGACTCACTGAACAGCGTCAATAAGGATTTATAGACCAAAGATGCATATCTGCGGAGATATATGGATATATTTACTGATGTTTACTTCATATTTCTTCAGACAGAATCGTCATTTCTATTCATTTTCCACTGATTTACGCAATCTGATGATAAATAGCCTCTGCCAGAGCCGTCTCTGTTTGTTTGCTTCCGTGTACTCGAGCTGTGACCCAGAAAGACTCTGATTGGAAGTTTGGGTTGTCAATCTGACAGTCCCAAAACCAGACAGCGTCAGATCGTGTCACATGGTTCGTGAACAGTTCCTGGTTCATATCTGCTCACAACAACACTGAAACACCTCTGTATACACGAAATATCCGAATAATAAACCCGCGATTACGATAGAAAAGCTTGGTATGAGATTTTCTTGAGATCTGGGGCATTTTATAAAATATACAAAAAAATGTACATGGGAAATGCTAACTTGTGCAGCGATGAAAAATGCTACAAATAGCATATTTTTACAATAGTAAACGACCAAATTCCACCCCTGATCGCTAAAGGAAGTTATTATAAACACTCGATCGGGGTTTAAAGTGAGTTTTGTATAAAAGTGTACTAATAATTTCATAAATTGTCTGATGTAGCTTGATGCTAACGTTAGCTCCGATGCTACTAATAGCAGGTGCTTTTCTTCTTCATAATGCATTTTTGTCTCAATAATTCACGTCAATGTCGTAAGAAAATGTTTTGTTGTATTTTTATATTAAGACTTTTGATAAATAAGGGCTAAATGCAAAGAGAGACTGAAGTGAGATCGCTGCTTTGTTGCTTTGTAAAGCCTGAAAAACCACAATCAATGCTAATAAAGGTGGAATAAAAACAAAAGAATAATGATAAAAGAATAATGCGGATAATGTGTCGTACCTGGCGGAGGTGTGAAAGACTCGTTTGGTGAGAACAATACAATCATGAAACGGGCAGTTTTCACAGCCAAACACACATATAAAACACACATCAGTGTTTACATGTGAGATCTTACAGAGATGACAAGGGCCATAAATCAATCTGATTTGCCTTCTCTAAAAAACACACATGACATGGCCTTAGAAAATATTTCATAAAATTCACAGTTTTACAGATTAGATTATGAAATTTCTAATGAAGTTTTGAAAGACTTGTGGCTTTAGCTACACTCTATTTCTAAACTCATATCTTACATCAACACATTTTTTAAATACATTTAAAAAATATGTTTTTAATATATTTATTTTTGTTTTTATGTTTGAGCTTATATATCTCTATTATCATAACAGTCTGAGTGATTCTGATTCCTGAACAGTAAACTTTAAAGTGTCAGCTTTGTGAACATATGTTGCATATGTATCTAGTCAGAAAGAACCATGAGCAGAAACCTTTTTATTTTGGGTATGTCATTTCTGTCTCCATGCCAAAAAAGGAGGTGCCTAGAAAGGGGTTAATGACTCACCCTCATGTCGTTCCAAACCCGTAAGACCTCTGTTTTCTTCGGAACACAGTTTAAGATATTTTAGATTAAGTCCGAGAGCTCTCAGTCCCTCCATTGAAGCTGTGTGTACGGTCTACTGTCCATGTCCAGAAAGGTAAGAAAAACATCATCAAAGTAGTCCATGTGACATCAGAGGGTCCGTTAGAATTAGCTGAAGCATCGAAAATACATTTTGGTCCAAAAATAGCAAAAACTACGACTTTATTCAGCATTGTCTTCTCTTCTGGGTCTTTATCTTAACTTTTGTCTTATATTTCTTATATTTTTTGCTAGAATTTTTTTATATTAATGATATATCGTCAATTTAGTATTATTATTAATTTAATATTCATAATTAAAAACAAAACTTTGTTCATAATACAATATAAAATAAAATAAGAAGACGTACTCTAAATTGCAGTCTTTGTACTTTTTTTTCTTCTTTATTATACACCTTTAATTTGCCCCACTAAAAATATAAGGTTGATATATATATATATATATATGTAGTGTGTTGAAAGTGAAGTGCAAAAGTACTGTTTAAAAGATCATTTGAATGCTTTACAGATCAAAAAGCACATTTTTGTATGGCCGAGTAAATTTTTTTAATAAACATACAAGCTGTACATTTCAACTTTAAACCCCTATGAAATTTTTTTTTATTTATGTACTTTTTATAGCGATCAACTTTGATGCTGGACCCAGTGTACAGGAAGAGATGTGGCATGTCCTCTTCTCCTCAAAAACAGAAATCTCACAAAATCAGGTACTGCATCTTTCTGACTGAACAGCTTGGGTTTGTTTAACTGTGTGGTCAGTGGAAAATGCACAGGCTATGAAAGGGTGTGCGGATGTGTTTCCAGCTGGGAACGGACGTGTCACTTGTTCAGTCAGTTGAGCGGAGAGCTGCTGCAGGAGGACGTGGGCCTGGAGAGTCTGTATTTACTCCTGCAGGAGCTGCACACAGCCACGAACCGCAACCCCACCATCAAAAAACTCTTCTGGAAGGTAACATGCAGCTGTCTAACATGCACTCTTCATCCAAAAATGAACATTTCCTTCACAAAATCCTTTTTTATTTGCTCCTCAGTCACCGGACCTCTATCCTTTCCTGGTGAAAACGCTGGCTGAAAGCTCTCAGAGCGGCCAGGAAGGAGTCCATGCATCCGACAGACTTCTGTAAGCCTCGTTATAAGAAACGCAGATATGTAACTTCTGCATGAGTTACCCAGGGAACATTGACATTTTTCACAGTTATAGAAATGTTAGGACAAAACGTTCGTAAGGTGATGTTTATAATTATAATTATGGAATGTTCTTATATCTTTGGCGATGAGAGAAAACATTCTGAGACCAGCATTTTCGGAATGTTCCTATGATGAATTTGATGATTATTCAAACGTTTTTGTAACATTTAAATAACATTCTAATCATGACAATCTGGAGATTTGAATGTTTTTAGAATATTAAGAGTAAACATTCTACTAAATTTAAATGTTACCCAAAATAAAACATTATTTGAATGTTTGAGAGATGCTTTTAAATAACAATCTAATCGGCATGTTTATTATACAATATTATAAATAATTATATTTTGGGTGAAAATAAAGTTAGAACGTTGTGAGAAACGTTTTTGTAACCTTTAAATAACATTATAATCAACAACAAAACCAGATGTTTTCAGAACGTTTTCAGAAAATAAAAGTTCAAATAACATTATATTTTGGGCAAAAAATGAATTTAGTAAAGCATTTAAGAACCATTTTGGTCACCTTTAAATAACACGCTAATCACAACAAGAAAAACTGGAAATTCTAACGTTACAAATAATATTACAAATAAACATTCAAATAACGTTATATTTTGGACAAAAATAAAGTTAGTAGAATGTTGTAAGAAATGCTTTTTGTAAGCTTTAAATAAAGTTATAATGGTTATATTCACAACAAGAAAATAATCACAACAAGAAAAACAGACATTTCAGTCTCATAACAAGCTAAACGATCCTTGTTTATAAGTTCTACAACTTCGTAATGTTCTCAGGTTGACATTTACTACTTCAGACCATCACCGAGCACATTTTCATGGTCATTGCTGAAGGCTTTCTGTAATATGTGCAGTCTGAGGACATTAAGACAGAAACAAAGATAACTCTCTGTCCTACAGGCTGTGCACTTTGGTGGTTCAGATATTAAGCCTGATGTTCAGGGGAACAGAGATCGAAGCGACGAGGCTCAGCATGCTGACGGCCAAACAGTGAGCGATTCTACCTCTAGTGATAATACTGTATATACAGTAATATTTCAATGAGAAATACCTGCTGTTTGACACAGGGGAGCTCTTACGGAGAACATGCTGCTCGCTTTAGTGCGTGATCCAGATCTCCAGCTGCCAGACTCTACTAATGGCTCCAAATCTTCAGTTCATAAGGTATTAAATATATATTCCTTAATGGAAAAATGTGAAAACAATTTTTTTTTATCATACACTCACTCTCACTCTTATGATCAATTAATTTGTGCTAATTAAATGTAATTTATGTTAATGAAGTGTATTTGTGCATGGCAGCTGCAGCGTCTGCAGGCAGACTATTTGGATGCGGCTTCTGCTCTTCTGTTTGAGGTGGTTGTGTTCTGTCAGGAGGCGAGTAGCATTTTCTCATGCATTTATGTATACAGACTATATACACCACTAACACACACACACACACACATGTTGGCATAAATGGATTATGGGGACTTTCAATAGGCATAGTGGTTTTAAAGCATAAGACATTTTCTATCCCCGGATTTTATGTAAATACATTTTAAAATGTAATTTATCCCTGTGATGCAAAGCTGGATTTTCAGCATCATTATGCAGTCTTTGATGTCACATGATACTTCAGAGATCATAATTTGCTGTGTATATATATTTAGTGTTCCTGTAGCTCAGTTGGTAGAGCATTGCATTATCAAGCGCAAGGTTGGGGGTTCGATTCCACGGGAACACATGATAAGTAAAAATTTATAGCCTGAATGTACTGTAAAGCGTCTGCTAAATGCATTAATTTAATTTATATATATATATATATATATATATTAAACAAAGAGACATTAAATTGATCAAAAATGAAAGTAAATACATGTATAATATTGCAAAATATTTAAATAAATGTTGCTCTTTTAAATCGTCTATTCAAAAAAACATTAAGTGCAGCTTCCACTAAATGTTTTACCAGAAAATAACTGTTTTCAACGATGATAATAAAAAGAACCATTATTAATAATTGAGCACCAATATTAACTGATATTAGCTGAGCAGTATATTCATTGATATATTAGAAAGACTTTTGAAGGATTGAAAATTCAGCTTTCCATCACAAAAATAAATTACATTATAAAATATATGGCAGTTATTTTAAACTCTTATAATATTTCACAATATTAGAGCTTTTACTGGATTTATTTTTGATTACATAAATGCAGCTTCAGTGAGCAGAAGAGACTTTAAAAAATATTTACAAGATTATTATAATCACTCCAAACTTTTGACCAGTAGTGTATCATTAGTGTATTATTTATGGGTATGCATATATGCATCAGCTTTACTTGTCTCACTTATGGTTCAAAGGCTAGTCGCACACCTGCTCTGGGACATTTCCTTACCATCAGCTGGGTGTTTCGCTTGCTTAAACCACATCCATTCTTAGTAAGTACAGTATATACCCATTTCATTTTCATGCATATTTGCATGAATGCACGTGATTAGATTCCACATCAGAATCAATGTTTGGCTCTTTCGCAGCTCCCGTTCGTGGGCTATCAGGCCCAGCAGGTGGTTCTGCTTCTCTCAGGTGCTCAGGATCCGCTCGGCCCATCTCAGGCGGTTCTCCTGTACCAGCGCTGCCGGGTTTTGTTAGCCTGTCTGCAGCACAGCACCTGTTTGAGCAAATACATCAGGACGGGATTCAAGGAGGAGTTCAGGTTCTTCATGAGGTTCAAATATATTCAAGGCTAAGGCAGAGCTGTCATATTTGTTATTATAATATATCTTGTGTTTTTTATAGGTACTATGTGAAGACGTCAGGGCTGGAGGACAAACTTCCCCATCACTACCCCATCAGTCAGCCTGCCCAGCGCCTCCTTTCCCAGCTCCTCAGTCTGGTTCTCCTGAAACCTTGAGCTCGGGCTCTTTTTCTTTCTGTTCCTCTGGCACTGAATTTCTTATTTCTGCAGACAGACGTGGGAATTTGCCTTTGAATGAATATGCTGCACTTTTAAGATTGAATTCAAGACTTGTGTCGTGTCTTACTGTGTTGAACAGAGACTGCGGGATTTTACTCTGTTTAGCATTTCGCCTTGGTCTACACTCAGGATTATTATGACTGTGATATGTGTTACATATCTAACATCACAGACTGAACTATTTATTAGATATGAATATACATTAAATAGACTGATATCAAATTGCACTTTTTATTTAACAGATTCAGGTTTGGCAGGTCACTTTTATATGAGACTGATCACAGTATTATTATATGAATATCTTCTTCATATTTATTACATTCACTGTAATTTAAGCCACTGGTACAGATGCACTTGTTTATTTTGTTGGTTGGTTTTTGTTTGGATGCACTTTTTTCTATATAAGACTGTACTGATTTTCAGGAACTCTATGTACCTCAAGGCCTCAAATTAAAAATATCAAATATTTAAAATAAACATTTGTGTGTGTGACATTTTTATCAAACCTAAATGTTGAATGGGTGTTTTTGTATACCCAATAAAAAAACAGCAAATATATATATATATATATACATATATACATATACACACACACTCATTCACACAATTACAGATTGAATAGAAATGACACAATAAAAATATTAAGTGATATGTGTGTCACTACGGTGAGTTTCTGATGCAAAAGCCCTTAAGGTGATCAAAAAGGTGATTAAAATCCTATTAAAACTATGACTTACAAATAAAGCCCTATTTATATTTTTGATTTTGTGCATTTATTTTAAACATCTGATCCTGCTGTCAAAATGCAAAAGGTAATTTTTCTTGCCAAGTCAAATCTAACAAACTATAAATTGATATAAATAATTTTAACACAATACATTTAGTGGTTTGTTTCTATTTCCCTCTTTGTTTAGATCGTAATCATTTCACATATGTAATATAATATTTTTTATTGAAGGTCTGGGGCAATACAACTGTTCATTTTAATTTGACATTCATTAATAGATATGTTTGTCATTCATATAGCGAAGAGTCTACACACACACATTTTTTTTTTTTTGAATTCCCACAGCTGAAGGCACGTGCTGATTTTCTGATTATGACATGAGTACAAAAATGGAACGATCGGTCGCTTTTGTTGCTAAGTTACTGGGGAATGTTTTTCAAAGCGCACCGGAAATCGCGTGGGGTTCATGAGCATCAAGATCTTATGAACTTGTAAATCGAAGTTAATCTTTACATTTGTATTTTGAATAAACTGCGAAGACCATCAATATACTAAATCGCAATCACGGTTACACGCTTCTTCTAAACGTGGTTAGTTGATGTAAGTGAATGGCGGGAGATTAGCACGTGTTCCATCACTGGATTTACTGTAACGTGACAGAACAAATCTTAAATATTTAATATGACACTTTAGTGATCTATACATGAACCTGAGATAATAATATTGCATCTTCTATTGAAAAAAAAGTTAATTTTGAGACGTTAACATGTATTTAATTTTAACTATTTTAAGGCATTATTATTTTTATATTAAACTTTAGTTTTATGTAATTATTTTATGTTGTGCTTATATTACTTTGATAAGGTGACGTCTTCCTCATCATCCTCAGAGTAGAGAAGATGCTGATGTTGAGAAATGCCTCCACACAGGTAAGCAAACAACATTTAGAAGTGTTCACGGATTATTAGTATTATTATTATAGGCTGATTTTTTTATTCTGTCCTGACAGATACTTAAACAGGTCGTCCGACACAGGACTACAGATGCCAGTCTGATCTTGGAGAGATGTGAGTGTCTGTATGCACTGGCTTTTTTGTGACATGTTTGATAATGTCCTTCATCGCTGCTTGTTCTCTTCACAGCTATAAACCGGGTGCAGCTTCTTGGGCGAGTGGGACAGGACCCCGTCATGAGACAGGTGGAGGGCAGAAACCCCGTCACCATCTTCTCCATGGCAACAAATGAGATGTGGCGGTCAGGGGAGGGAGAGCCAACAAGTACAGGTGAGATCAATCTGTGTACCTCTCCCATCATATTTTTGCAATGGAAAAGTGCCCATTTCAATCTTATGACTCCTTTTTTTATTAATTTCTTTTTTTTTTTTTATAAATATATAATTGTATTTTATATAATTTTCTGACTTTATTATTATGACAATAAAAATTTTATTTTTGTGGTTACTTTTTTTTTGTAGATTTTTTTTGTTGTTGCATGAATTAAAATAAAAATAAATGTAAAGTGTTTTTTTTATATCCATGTTTTTGTTTTATTTTTTATAAATATATAATTAATGGCTATTATTAATAGTATTTCTTTATACTTTTCATGTTTATATATAATAACAATAATAAAGTAACAATAATTTGTTGTTGTTTTTGTGAAGGGTGTAAAAATGCATCCTTTTTTAAGTGGCTTATATTATGTAATTAATAATGTTATTTTTGTGGCTACTTATAGTTTTTTTATATTTTGTTTTTTGCATAAATTAAAATAAAAATAAATGTAAAGTTTTTTTTGTTTGTTTTTAAGTATCCATTTTCCTTGAACTCATGATACATGATTAAAAATAAGTTGTTTAACAAAGACATAATGATAAAGTATGTGGGTGACAAACTAATCCTAGATTTTTTAATATGCTTTTACAGAAATATAATTTTTTTTTTTTATGATTTTGAACATCTTGGAGCTAATATATGGTAAAAAAAAAAGTTTTTTTTTCTGAAAAACTTTCCTTTTTCAAAGATCTTAACTATGAAAAGTTTTTTTTTTTTTTTTTTTGCAGGAGATGTCAGCCAGAAAACAACATGGCACAGAATTTCAGTATTCAAACCAGGCCTCAGAGATGTAGCGTACCAGTATGTAAAGAAAGGGTATGTTCCATATGTGTTTTGGAGCCATTTATAGATGTATATAAAACATACTGCTGTTAACCTAGAATCAACCTTATTTTCAGGTCTCGGATTCTTGTGGAAGGGAAGCTTGACTATGGAGAGTACATGGATAAAAACAACGTCAGACGACAGGCAACAACTATTATCGCAGGTCAGACTTCACCACAGGCTAAACATGTCTTATGTTTTGCTTTAATAGTTCAAATTCACCAAGTATCATTTGTCTCTCTCCACAGATAATATTGTGTTTTTAAGTGAAAATCTGCAAGACCAGTAATAAAGATGCCTTCCCAGACTTTAGTAACCAGAAGAAAATATCTTCTCACTGACATTAAACTCTGTATCATTGTGTCTGGCCTTCACAGTCACACATAGATATATGAGGTCATGTTGTTTGTACGATTGTGTCATGTTGTCTTTCTCCGACAGAAAGCAATTGGACATGTGAACACGTATCTAAAGCCATGCACTGGATCAGACTCTATGTATAAGCAGAAATGTGAAATTTCTCTTTTTTAGGACTTAAAAGCATCATGTTTAAAGCTATGTCTAACCAAATAACTTCCAGTTTGTTGTAAATGTTCATGAATAAAGGGATTTGTTATCAGCTTCACTTAAAATGTACAAGATTTGTAAAACACCTGGTTTCAGAAACTTGTCAAGAGTTAGCTTTTGAAACTGAGAGAACAGTAGTTTCATTTCTTCCTTTTGTTTTTCACTCGTTTCCATTTGTTTGTGCGCACTTTACCCATCGTGTATTTTTGAATCAGTTTTTCATAGCCTCCAGAATTTGCACTTTTTAAATGAGAGTAAGTTCTCTTTTCAATGGTATTTATTTAGAAATATGAGTTAAGGCGGTGTTGAGTTTGATGCTCTTGGCTTTACACGGTTTTTTAAGCGAAAACGCGGAGTCACATTTAATTGGAGCAATTTCACGCCAATCATGCAATAGCGATGTCCTATTGGTCAGACGCCCTGTCCGTGTTTTTCGTGAGCTTTAAACGTAACCGCTAATCTGATTGGTCGCCACACGGATTCGAGGGGCGGGGCATATGATAGAAAAGTATTATTTTATGGCATTTTTATGGGTAGTGTTTACAAACAGCATAGCAAAATATAAACTCCTTGAAAAGCGCACATGATAAAGTTTGCTCGCAAACGTCTGAAATGTCACAGTCCACAAACAGTCCCTTGTAAACAAATTTCGCAACTCCCATCATTTCCCCGCCCCCGAATTCCTGCCATTTCTCAAGGAAGGAAGCTGAGAGGAAAGTTCCGAAAACACTGGCGACAGACGCGCAACTTATACCCAACTTTGCGCTGACAGTACAAAATTAACTCCGGATAGCGATCTGACGTGTTATTTGACGCATACGCTGACGAATAGTCTTTTGTGGAGCCTTTGAAGCGACGCAGCGCTTGACGCTTTACTACAGACGCAGATCAAGCAATGGAAATAATGGGGAGCGGGGAACCGTTTTTACAATGGGACAAAAATCTCAGCGAACTGTCCGAACCCGGGGATAGCGATATTTTATACAGCACTGTAAGTAGGAACCACCTTATAATGCCGTGACACCATTGCCATCTGCTTTTATACCGTCCTCGCATGTTTTGATGTGTTGCAACTGGTGTCAGATCATCCAGAATGCATTTAAATGCATTCGAAAGCTAATAATTTCCTACATTTGGATATGAAACGCGTGTATTTGACTTGGTCGTGCACAGACACTAATGTGTCACTGGGTTCCACTTGGTTCCAAAGGATAAAGTTCAGATGGTGCAGTCATCCAGTGATTGTATCATGCTTATACAGTGCCACACAAAGCAATGCAGATAAGTTTAGCCCATTTGGATAAAGTCAAAATATAGTGAAGAGCTGTTGCAGGTTTTGTAATGATAGGTTTGTGTTCCTACTTCTGCTCAAAGGGGCCTATACTTGCTGACTAATTAGGGGTTTCACTGTTGGGTAGTTGGTGCATTACCAGTGTACTTTTTTTTCTCTTTTCTTTGTACAACAGAGACTTTTGGTTAAAATGTACGTGAATGCATGAAGGAAAGTGTATTTTTAGTCTCTAAGTCCTTTTTATTTATTTTTTTACGCTTAATGCCAAATTTACACTGCAGAGGCATCATTGAAGCGCTTCTGAAGTGGCATTTATGTGTCTTTATACACAGACTTTATATACACAAACTCAGATCATGCCACCTCTGAGCATCATTAAATAGTCTGTCTATAAAGACAGCTTTAAGTGTAAAAAAGGACTTTACACAGATACAAATACCACTATGCTTTGATACTAGGATCTGAATGCTGTTGCAAGTCACACTGCAGAACTTGTCTCCTAGATGTTTGATCCTGAATAAAGTTAATTCCAGATGTGTGGTACGTTAACAGAAGTTTCTACGCTGAGATCCCAATTAAATTACCAGACCCGACACGTAACGCCTTCCCAGACCGCATCAGAGCAGTGTTGGTGTGTCTGGGATTCATAACCCAGCAGTATCAGAGCGGTAACGTACACTTCCAGCAGATCTGTATATGCATTATGAAAGTTATGAACTGTTCATATTCTCCATCACCTTTAGAGCAGAACAGGGTTTTTGTTTTAGGTTCCCATCGGCCCCATCTGAACACACACGCTCCCCCACCTCATGGGTGTGTGTGTGTGTGCCAGTTCTCCTCACTTTTACTTTTGCCCCCCAGGGTTTATTGACATTGAATACAACAATGCAAACTGTTCTCAGTTGGAGAGACTATAGCTTGCTTGTGGGTTCAGCCTCTTGCATATGCATGTTGCATCTAGACTGTTTTCCTTCTACATTATGATTCAACTGCATGCCGGTTGACTTTCGTAATTGAGTTTGTGTTGTAAATTCGAGGCACTCCAGGTGAATAAGGGTCATATTTAACCAATAGAGAGCTTCATACTTCCTCAGTTCACTGTTTACATTAAGAAATGCATCATTTATTTGTATTACTAGTTTTAAGTAAGGTTGTTTGTTCAAATGCAAATGAGGCATTATCTATTTAAATATGCATACATTTCCAGTACAAAAATCAGGTTTACAATTCTTTTTGTTAATATGTTAGTTTTCTCTTTTTTTTATTATTTACACAGGGGATTTTTGATATTTCTCTTTTTATCATTATCAGAAAATGCAGTCAACAGCTAAAAAAAAAAAAGTAAATTTTTTAGCAATTTTTTTTTTAATCCGGTAAATGTTTTATGAACAAATCCTTCTGAACATAAATGGGAATAAAACTGTTAAGTTTATGTATGTAAGTGCTACTGAGGTGGAGATTTCTAGCTTTAATTGATATGTACACTACATATGCAAATAGATAAATTGCATTGCAAAATAAAGTGTATTTTGTTTGTTTTCTTTCAACTAGTCTGAAACAACACGTTATAAAAAGCCAAACAGTGCCAAAAGAAAAAAAAAATGTTTTTTTTTCCTGAAGTGTCTTGATTTAATGCATATCTGGAAAGAACGATCTCATATAAGAAATGCAAACATGCCCTTTTTATGACTTAATAGGCCTAGTAATATATGCATTGTGAAGATTATGTGTTCATGACATGATTGTTGTTTAGGGAAGCAAGGTTTCATAGGAACAACATGCATAGAAATCAATCAGCCAGCATACAAAGCAATGTCTCATCCTATTGGATTCAATCTTTTAAGCAGCTTGTCTTCTTCAATTCTTTCACTTCTTTTTTCGAATGGATTGATTTTAGGCCTCTGAGTTTATGTGCTTCAGTTTTTGAGTGAACATTACTAAAATGATCCATGGCTCAAAAACTGAGATGCATTTAAGCAAAGGATCAATGAGGCCTATGAGTTCAAATACAAAACCTGTGCTAAGTGGAAGAAAAACCAAAAGATTTAATCTGAGATTTGATGGTAATATAGCATAATGAGATATTTGCAAGCTTTTGGCCCTTTTTGACCCAGAAAACCAAATTAGATAAAGGATTTCCAGCACAGAACAAGGGTTAAAGCCTCAAGAAGAAATGATATTTTAAAAAGTATATAAACAATAATAACTCTTCTGTCTTGAACGGCTGTGTGTGACTATAAACACAGAGCAGGACAGCTCTTTGTATTTTTAGTGTCTTGTGGACCTGGAACAGACTGAAAGGCTTCAAATGGTCAAATTTCCTTAATCCTTTTTGCATTTTTAAAGGAGATAGATAGATAGATAGATAGATAGATAGAATAAATTATTATATAAATAATTGTTTTGATTAAACATCTAAAACTGAAGCAAAAAATGTTTCTTAAAGAAAATGTTAACTGAAATAAAAAAATATAAAAAACAATTATTTTAGTAGTTTATCATTTTAATTTGTAGTTTAACTTGATGTGCTAAAATATCGTAACTGAAATTAAATAAAAATTATATATATTAAAACATTTATAAAATATTTTAAATATATTATATATACAAATTTATAAAATTATAAACCAATTTAAGAATAATTATTAGAATCAAACCAGTTGTCATTTGAAATAAAATAAACGTTAACCAAAATAAATATAAAACTATAAAATTCATTTTGAGTTTTACACAAAAAAACAAAACAAAAAAAATTACACAAAAAACCCAACAAAATGTATTCAACTTACTACAATTAAAATGAAAATGGAAAATATAAATTAAAGACTGTTTCAAAAAGTTTTTTTAAAAAGTTATTTAAAAAAAAATTGTCCAGAAAGAAATGACCTAGCAACCTCATAACAGCATACGAAAAAAGCAAAAGAAAAAAAAAACATGTATTTTTATATATATATATATATATACACACAGACACACACTCACACATATATTCATGTATTCTACATATAGCTGATTTGTGTGATGATTCATCAGGTCAGTTTATTGACGGTGCACAGCGTGTCTTGGGTTCCACATTCGTCTCTCAGGAATCACGTGGTACTGTGATGACTCAAGCTTTAGTGGAGAGCTCTTCTGGGACGGGAGGGGGTGAGTCTGTTGGCAGGCGGTTTGTAAACCCTCTGTGCTCCGTGTGTTTGGCATTATCCCCTCTGCTCTCTGTGGGATGGGTGGACACAGACTCGGCCTGTTCTCCGAGAGGGCAGGGCTTTCCTTCGCTGCATCATTCTGCGACGCACATTCTTGCTCTCTTGCTCTGAACGGATGGTTTGTAAGAGCTGGAACTTGAACCTGAACCTTCGCTGAGTGCACACACATTCATTACTCATTACTGTGTCTCATTTTCTTCATCATGATCTTGTGGTTTCACTCGGCCTTGTCTGGCCAGTCATTGTAAGTGCCCCTTGGAAGCTGATCTTTCTGATCTTGCAGTAAAGGTTATTACCTTCGAGAGTATAACATTGCATGAGAAGCTATTTATTTATTTTTTTCTGTGACAACAAAGCCACTGATTTTGTTAGTGAGCTGCCAGTTTGAATTTTTAAGCACAGTGGTTTCCCCCTTATTCATATATATATATATATATATATATATATATATATATATATATATATATTTTACTTTTTTCCATACATGTAATTTTATGTATTATATTTTAAAGTGTTTATACCTATTTTTAAAGTAAATAATACAAACATTGAATTACATTTTACAAGAAAAATACTACTATTTTAATGCAATGTGTTACTAACAGTATGTTGGTAATTACGTTTTTTATTTATTAGCAATTTCAGTGTGCCACATTATTTTAAACGAATATTTAATACAAATTTGAAAAATAGTCTATGTAAAATTTGTTTCGGAAAACAAAAATCCAGTCAATTAAATATTTTACATATAAAAAGTGCATCATCTCGTTACATTTTTCTTCTCTTATTATTTGTAATGTGATCTGATTCAAACCAAACTATCAAATACTGTAAGTAGTCTGACATAAGTGCTCAAAAACTGCTTCAAAACTGAATTACTGAATTCTTGTTGTGCACAGTGTTTCTCCCGTTTGTCAGCGCTGGGCATCTAGCTTTAAATCACCAAGTCAATACTGTTTTTCTCTGAATTCAAGCTTTTCACACTGAATGTTATCGTTTTTTATGCCCAGTCCTAGTTTTGCCCATTAAGTCCTGTGCAAATCTATAGCATGTTATAGCTGTGTACATTGCTCATTTAAGCCATTGCTGCTTGTGTATTGGACATGCAGGGTGTCTTTCACTCCATTCAGTCTGAGGTTTCCTGTTCCTCCCCTGAAAGAGCAAACAGATTGGTGATCAAGTGTTTCCAATCAATCCAGATGGGATTTATTTGTTTTCCGCCGTCGCTGCATGCTTACGTCCAGCACCCTTTAAGCTCACCGTTGATTCCAGTTGTTGATTCCAGTGGAGCCGTTTCCTGAATCCCCAAACACTCACACATCACTGTCCGCAGGGGCAAGGGAGGACGGGACGCCCCCAATCGGCAGGATGTGTTCAATCATGTTGTGAATTCGCAGCACAGTTGCTGTTAAAGGCATAGTTCACCAAAAAATGAACATTTGCTGTTAATTTACTCACCCTTAAGCCATCCAAGATGTAGATGAGTTTGTTTCTTCAGTTTAAAAGTAAAGAAGATTTTTAGCTAAAACTATGGTACTCTGAGTCATAAAATGTGGCTTTTGTCACTTTGAGAGACAAAAAAGCATATACAGGCAATATATTGAGGTCTTATGAAGTGAAATGATCAGTCTGAGCAAACGGTCGCACACGAATCACTCTTTTTGAACCAGTTCTTCTTAGTGCTTCTTTGTGCTCAAACACATGTTCCCACATTTTATGACTCACAAGGACCAGTTTCAGCTAAAAACTTCTTTCATCTTAATCTTTGATGGCCTGAGGGTCAGTAAATTAACAGCTCATGCTCATTTTTAGAGTGAACCGTCCCTTTAAGGTCACTTTCACTGAACTAAGCTGAAGATGACACATCTTACGCTCAACAGTTACACAGAAGAACCAGGCCGATTCAAAACACTTGGAAAGGGACTCACGAAAGAAGTGAAGGACTTGTCTTGGCAAAAATAATAAGATTTGTGAAGTGAACTTTAGCATGAGGATGCACAGCTTTTCCCAGACCGCTTTTGTCACTTGTTCTCTTTTCCAGATTGTCCCCTTGACCACTAATTGGGACATTTCACAAGTTCCTTTTTCATATTAGTTCTTTGTTCTTTCCGAATCTTCTCACAACATTTTCAAGGAATTTCCCTCTTGTTGATTATTTATGAGCTGATTATTAATACTTTACCTTAATTATTGATGTAGTTATTGGAAGGTGAGCTGTTCTGATTCAGTACAAAGATGCAGGCCCACATTAAACTCTAAACTCTAAACAAATGTCCTGTAGGGCGGGTTAACTTTGTATTTGGGTAATTCGGACACTGTTACTCAGCTTTGGCTCCTGTCCTGGAATACTTCTTAATATTGAGACCTTTCTTGTACAACAACATAAGAAGTGATCTGTCAACTGTGCTGGAAGTTCATTGTGTTGTTGAGGACAAACATTCTGGCTTTCCTCAAGCTCTCCAGTCCAAAGTAAATAGATCTTAACATCAGTGTGACAGATCCAGTCTAAAGGACAAGGTCCAGCTTCACCAGCGCTGATCTTTGTCTCCTGCGGGTTGGTCTTTCCTCACATCTGTTTTTCTGCTTAAAGGGTTGCATCATCTGTGTCCTTGTGTGGCTTTTTAAACTTCCTCTTCCTGCACACACATTCACGGCCCCCCGGAGAGGATTAAACAAATTACAGGCCGCTGTCTGAATCCACCAGAACCACTCCCAGCGTCTCTGTCAGTACAACTCTCTGAGCCTCTGTGGCTCCAACAACTATTCGGATTCTCCAGCTGGGCAAAAACTCAGAAAGAGTCATATTGCAGTACCCTGCCCCCATTGAAACATGTACCTTACACCCATCCAAACTACAGACAAAGAACCCTTCACTGCCAAAATCCACCCAGCTTCATGCAGACACTCACATTGATGGAATGGAGAGCATCTTACTTAATCAGCATACTACTCATACTTCATTACTATGTGTAAGGTGCGTAACATTTTTAATTTTTATCAAATATTAAACGGAAGGATTTTTTAGTGTAGTGATAATTTTTGTGCATCATTCTCATATTATAAATATTTTGAATTACTTATATATTTTATGCAATTTATATGGCATATATATATATATATATATATATATATATATATATATATATATATATATATATATATATATATTATATATCTATATATATACATATATAGATATATAACATTTTTATTTATTTATATTTGAATTAATTAACTTTTTATGTATTTATATTTATACATTTTCAGGTATGATATAAAAGAAACATTTAAATGCAAAATAAATATATATATATATATATATGTGTGTGTATTTAAAAATAACTAGATATATTTTGTTTTAAAATTGCGTATATATTGTATATTTTTATATTTTGTGCATTTATCTCTTATCATTGTCCATCCATCTATTTATACATATAAAAAAAGTTTTTAATAAAATAAAATATTTGCCAAGATAACTATTTTTTTTTTTACTTTTTAAATATATATATATATATATATATATATATATATAATATATATATATATATTATCTCATCATAGTTAAAAAAAATTAATTAAATAGTCTTTATTGTTTATATGGTGTTTTCTTTAAGGCATGGAAATCACACAAAGTATCCACAGAATCAATATTGTTTTAGTTTTACCTTCCTAAGTAAAACAGTTTTGCTCTGATTTGGCATAAAAATGCAAAACAACCTAATTTCCAAGACTATTACTGGTGGTATTTATGTGAAATATAGACTGTGCAGTATGCCGTGCACTTCTATTCCATTGCTGTAAGGGAACTGATCCCAGACCAGGCACTAAGAAGAAGTGATTATTTCTTTCCTCAAACTGTAGTAAAATTTACGTTTGTCCTCTATTTCTCTCAAAGAGAGCAGTCGACACTCAGCAATTTCCAGCAATCATCATAATCATTGCATGCTCAAGAGTGTCAAATGTAATTGCATATCAGCAATGACATAATAATAGAGTGACTTTGTACGGCCATAAACCGTATGTGAATTCAAACAGAAATGAATGGTGCGAATGCTTTGACATGTTACGTCACTCAACACCCACTGCTGACCTGATTTGAACTGCTGCGATTTTCAGTTGCTTCCTCATTCAACACGAAGCATTCACCTTAAGTGGCCTTGGAAATGCTTGCTGTTTTTATGCTATGGTTTGGGGCTGAAGACGACATTCCAGAAGAGTAGTTCTTTGCCAAATATGAAGTCCAAGCAAGAGAACTGTTTATGCAAAACACAATTACTGTGCCTTTGGTGGACGGCAGGCTCAGGAACATCTGCACCTGCATGCATTTCTCTCCAGATGTGGTTTTCTCCACCATGATGCGCCCAGACAGAGGAACAAAAGTGGGAATCTGAGAAATGTAGGGCAAGGCATTCCAGAGCGACTTTGTCTCTTGCATTCTCAAATGGTTTCTATCTCCTTGTTGCTTTGTGTATTGGTTTAGCTGGTTTCTTTTTTTGAACCCGTTGCCAAATCTGTGTGAATTCATAATGAAATGACTAAATTTCACCGAACAGCAGTTAATGTGACAACATGTCAACATTGTGTATTTTGTGGAGAATGCAATCCCACAATACGTCGCAAAAGTGAGAAACTGGGTTTCTATAGGTCTTAAATTAGTTTTATTTTGCCCTTCTACAAACTAAGGCCTTAAAATGTCTTAGATCAGAGCAGAATTCCTTAAATTCATAAAGTTAAGGCATCATATGCTATATGCTTCCTCAGAAATGTTGTATTTTTTTCCTGTTTATCTAAATGTCTAAAAATCCTTAAATTTACTTGAGATGCAAAATGAAGATATGAAGTTTTGTTTTCTGAGAAATTAACACAATTAAGTAATCTTATGCTTAAAACGAGAACAAACCTCTATCAGTAGATGATGAGAACCCTTTCCTTAAGTACATCTTTTTGAGTACTTTTGAGTACTAGTCAAAGCAGCGTTGTTTTATCTTGTAATCTCTCTTGATTGGCTGAAGCAAAAGACCTGTGTATCGCACCGTGTGGCTGTGCAGATGAACAGTTTGAAGAGCATCCTTGTTAATGATGATTAAAAAATGCTTAACGTGTTGAATTCAAAACATTCCTTTGCAAAGCACCTGGAGAGAAGAAATGAGAAGAAAACCCCAGCTGACCTGAGTCAGCCCAAGTCTTTTAAGTGATAAAATGAATGTCTGGAAGCGTCTCAGCCTGTCTAAACCTGTTGCTGGGGGGCTGGAGCGGCACCCATAGGAATGCCAAGGAGAAGGGAGGCAGCTGTCTCTCAGCCTTCTCACTGGAATAGTATCGAGGCGTCTGATTGGATGAGAGGGAGCCTGATGCACTCTGATTGGTGGAGAGGGTTGCCCTGTGGGTACTTGCTATGATGTTTAGTATGTCCCTCGATCAGATCTTCAAAGAAATGTGCTGATATATATATTTAACAGTCTGAAATTAAGGCCTGTTTAACCAGCTGCGGTTTAATGAGCACTTCATTTTAGCTCTACAGTCACAGCTTGATCCTAGTTCTTAAACCTCTTAAACCTCTCATCCAAAGGTAAAACACTGTTTAAGACATTTTTTGTGTGTTATTGCACTGTAATTAAAGATTATAATTAATATTGGAGTGCATTACTGAGTTCAGTAAATAATATACAGACTTCTGTTCATTATTGTAATCATAATACAATTTGATTTAATTTATGCAATTTATTTGTTTAAAACTTTAAATTATTTATTTGTATGTATTTAAGGAGAAAAATATTACATGTGTGGGCAAATACTGAAAGTAGTTAAATATTTAAATATTGTTTGTAGTTAAAAAATGTAAAATATTAAAACAAATTAATTTCATTTTAAAATAGAATAAAAAATTCTAAAATACAAATAATTAAACGACAATATTTAAACAATATTTAACTTAATAAAATAAAATGTAAACAAAAAAAATTAACAAATGTAATAATTAATTTTAAATATTTTATTTTATTTGTTTGAGAAGGAAAAAAAAATACATGTATACTCACCAAAAAAAAAGCAGAAAAAATGGTATGAAATAAAATTTAAACAAAAAAATTAACAAATGTAATAATTAATTTTAAATATTTATTTTATTTGTTTGAGAAGGAAAAAAAACTTACATGTATACTCACCAAAAAAAAAAAAGCAGAAAAAATGGTATTTAAATATGCATTAATAAAAATTACTTTAATAGTTTACACATGGCATTTTATGGTCCAAAATTAGAGTCTCTTTAGCTCTGAAGTCACAGCTTTTCTTGATCCTAACCCTCAAATTCGTGTGTTTCTGTGCAGCACTTCTCCGAGCTGCTGGAATGATCTTTCCCAAGAGGCTTTGCTGGGGCAGTTGTTAAGCGACCCGTTCCTGTCCGGGCCGTGATGATGCTATGGACACAGAGGGATGATCTGACCCCTGTGTCTCCAGTGCCGCCACACATTCAAGCCGAACAACAGTTACTCTCTGTGCGGAGACTCGCGCCCACAGTCGCCCCTGTCCCATCTGCCCGGGAAGAGCTGGCAGCGACGCTGGTAAGACTCCACCAGAAACAGTTTCCAATTTAATAATAGAAATCGGAATTGAATGCAATTACATGTGTATTTCTAGGTGATACAGACAATGATGAGTGGCCCATGGAGCAGGAAGATAAAGGGCTGAAGATGGGAGCCTCTGCTGTGTGACCCGTCGCCCGTCCTGCTGCCCTATGTGCACCTCACTCTGACCCCCGAGGGTCCTGTCTTTGACCCCGGTGACTGACGCCCCACTGACCCTCCCTCAGGCCACACAGGTTAAAGCGCTCGGCGTGAGTGAGCATGTGACGGCAGCCATGCAGTCAGTGGGCTTTTACTGAAGTGCTGATTTCTCCTCATATCTGCAGGTGAAGGAGGACAGCGAGAGTCTCATCCCTCAGATTAAACTGGAGCCACACCAGGTGGATCAGTTCTTAAACCTCTCACCCAAAGGTAAAACACAGTCTCAGACATCTGTGCATCATTGGCACAAAAATGAAAACACCGGGAACACATTAATGATTACAGTAAATAGCATACTGTCAGTTTGTCGTTTTTTATAAAGAGTTGATGCTCTTGAATCATCTTGAATGGGTTTATTTTTCTATAATGACCCGCTGACTGAACATTACACTTGTGTATTTGCCAAAATAAAAAGTACACACAATTGTAAAACAAATAATAAAGATGTAATATTTCTAATATTTGATGGAAATAATACATAATAATAATAATAATAATAATAATAATAATAATAATAATAATATTTAATAATATTTATATATATATTATATATAATTTCAGTTTAAATATTTGAATTATTACATCTTTATTATTTATTTAAAAATTTATTTATTTTTTTTACTTTTTTGGCAAATGCACAAGTGTATGTTATGCAAATACAAATACAAATTTTATGCAAATAGGTGATATATATATATATATATATATATATATATATATATATATATAATTATTACATATATTTTTTTTTTTCAGGCCTGGAGTCTCTGCAGATGCCACCGACTCCTCCCAGCTCTCACGGCAGCGATTCGGAGGGCAGTCAGAGTCCGGTTCACCCCTGTGCTCCTGCCATCCCACACAGACCCCGCTGTCCCTCAAGGTGGCGCCAAGACCCCCGTCTTCCCTCTCCAGCTCTCCTCTGCTGACGGCACCCCATGTGAGTACAAAGACCAGGACCTGTTGTATTTCATTAAAGAAAGCTGGTCATGTGACCTCCTCTGGTCTGATCTGACAGAAACTGCAGGGCTCCGGTCCTCTCCTGCTGACGGAGGAGGAGAAGCGCACGCTCATCGCTGAAGGATATCCGGTGCCCACCAAACTGCCCCTGTCCAAAGCTGAGGAGAAAGCACTGAGAAGATCCGCAGGAAGATCAAGAACAAGGTCGGTGTCAGGCTGTAAAAAGATGCATACTGCGAATCTGAGTACTAAAATTAATGTCAAATGCACAAACAATGATTTTCAGATCTCCGCACAAGAGAGCCGCAGGAAAAAGAAAGAGTACATGGATGTTTTAGAGAAGAAGTAAGTCAGCAGATTTAATTAACATACAAGTGCAAATAAATGTTTTCAGCTTAAGTTCTTAGAGATGTCGCAAATATATTGTGTGTGTGTGTGTGTGTGTGTGTATATTTACATCAAAATATATCTTAAAAAATACAATTGAGCTTTTTCAATCAGAAACAAGTCCCCTTATGGAAGTAAGCTGGATTGCAGATCCAGTTTGATGCAGCTAAATAATTTTTTTAAGAAGTTTTCAGTAGCTGCGTGAAACCCTCATGATAAACAGCATGTGATATTGTGGATATCCTCTGTATCCACAGGGTGGAGACATGCTCTAATTGAGAACAGTGAGTTGCGCAGGAAGTTGAAACACTGGAGTGCACCAACAAGTAAGACCCTCAAACCTTTCCATGATCATTAAATCATTAGCTTATATTTTGATCTCATATGTTGTGGCGCCGGTTGAATTTCTGGTCCTTGATGATACATGATATGCAAACGGCTGCATATTGATTGTGTAAATGTGTGTGTGTGTGTGTGTGTGTGTCAGGTCTCTGCTGCAGCAGCTGCACTCGCTGCAGGTGGCGGTGGCAGGAAAGGTCCCGCGCTCCTGCCGGATGACGGGCACCCAGACCTCCTCATGCCTCATGGTGAACGTTCATCTCATCTGCTCACATGTGTCTGTGTTTCAGTGTGTGTCAGTGTGAGTGTGAGAGAACGAGCGGGAGGACGACTAATGCAAACACTGACAGAAGCACTGCTGTATTGAGATGCTGATTCTCTGTGGGGTTTGTTCTGTGCAGGTGGTGGTTCTGTGTTTTTCGGTGTTCTTGGGGAGTTTCTACCAAGGCCTGAGTCCCTGTTCCTCTGTCACGAAAACAGATCTGAGCAGAGAGATCTCCATACGGGACTCGTACACCACTACAGGTATGCATTGACACAAAACTTTTCTCTTCATCACTTAATAGTCATTTATTTCTAGGTTTTCATCGAGTCATAATAATATCTCTTCATATAGAAAAAAAACTATTTTATTCTCTAAGATAAAAAGATCAATATATATGATACATCTAATTAGAAATGTATTTGCTATGTAAAAATACAAACGTGTATGTGTGTGTGTGTGTGTGTGTGTGTGTGTAAATATATTTTATATTTTAAAATACAATAAATATCAAAGTAATTGTGTAGATATGATCACTGTACACAATTTTATATGATTTATTTTAAAGGGGTCATTTGATGCTTTTTTAAAGATAATTATTTTGTGTATTTGGTGTAATAGAATATGTTGACATGCTTTAATGTAAAAAAAAAAACATTATTTTTCAATTATTAAATATGTATCCATTTATAATTTATAGTGTGTGTGTATATGTATATCTTTTTATATACATAATGTATATACATATATTAATATTAATAATAATAATTGATATATTCTATTAAAATGTACTGTAAATAAATTGGAGAAACTTATATTACCTATTACCCTAAATTATATTACCCTAATTTATGCATGAAAATATATATAATATATATATATATATATATATATATATATATATATATATATATATAATATATATATATATATATATATGTAT
>NC_039271.1:4739880-4771684 GCF_003368295.1 Carassius auratus | reverse complement strand
CCGTTTTATATCAAACAATACGATGTGCTCAAATCTAATCTGTTTTTAAAACAGTCTATGCTCGTAATGTAGCGATTCAAAGCCTCAGAGAGCAGCTTCCGTGTGTGCACGCAGGGATTCATTCAAAATTAACATTAAGCGCATATTTAAAATAATAAAACAATATTTAATGAATTTATTCGTGTGGTCATTATGAGAAATTAATCACAGGTGGGTATGGCTATATATTCACGGTGTGTGTGTGTGTGTGAGCTCGTGCCTGTAGAAGCGCTCGCTCCTGAAGGGCGTCAGATCCTCCTTCAGCTCGCTGCAGGCCTCGTGTATTCTCCCGCAGAGCTGCTTCATCTCACCGAGCAGCGGCTCCATGCCTCCGAACCGAGAACCGAAGAGCGCGTCCGGTGCGGCGCTGGCAGCTGCAGTCGTGCGGGCTCGAGGATCCGCGGAACACGGGAGGCGCGCGGGGGTCGGTCACGTGACCGTGCGCGTTCAGGACCACGGACAGGGCTCCGCACACTAGGTAGTGCACACTACTTAGGGCTCATAGACACGAAATTAGCTACACAGCAAGCCCCTAACTCAACCCTAAACACTAACACCAGATCCACTAAATACAGTGACAAACACATCCCTGGACTCTTCAGTCATAAAAACCGTTTTAGAAAACACATATACAAGTTTAATGCTTTAATATGAAATAGTTTCTATAATTGTGAGGAAGCTGTATTGTTTTGCAATTTTAATAAATAGTTTAATGTATACATTTTTATAAATGTAGACGCTTTTCTGAATTAGTATTTTAGAGAAACTTACCCTAAACATTAACACTGATTACAGTTAATAAACCAACTGTAGTGAGAAACATAACTAATCACTAGTAGAACCATATACAAAAAAAAAAAAAAAGCATAATTCTATAAGTTTATGCAGACACTTTTGTGCAAAATATTTCCCTTAAATACGAAGTCACAGGATCTTAACGAAAAACAGCTGTTAAAGAAAGCAAACTTTATCTTGACTGACTTCTCTCATCTTTTATATCTACAGTTTCAGTTTTTACCATCAGGTTCATTGCTCAGACTCCCATTTGCCAAAACAAACAGATTTAAACACTCGTTTGCTCCGTCTGCTGTCTCTCTTCTAAATGCTAGGATGGTAAGGTAGCTTACACATTATTGTTTATTTGATCAGAATGTGCATTATATTTATTTTATTTTTTATTATACTATGTGTATTTGTGTTTGTAAGTTTGTGTGCTCCTATGCTGTAAAACTAACTGCCCCACTGGGGGACAAATAAAGGTATTGAACTTGAACGTGAAGTGGCTTAGTATAGTTTTGCTATTTATTTATTTTGGTGTTAATTAAGTGTAAATATGTAATGCATATATTAAATGTAAATAAAGTATTTAATAAACCTCATATAGAAGGAATAATTCAAATTTTTCTCCACACTAAAATTTAATTCATAAATGTATTAATTTATATACAAATATTCTACATTTTTATAAATATGAAGTAGCTTTGACTTGAAAAAAAAATTGCAAATCAATAGATGCTTTTAGTCTAATTACACAAAATATATATAATTATAGTTCATACAAAATAAAGTATAGAAATAAATTTTATATATATACATATATATCTAAAAAAGCAAGTGAATTAGTATTTCAGAGAACCATTAACAAGTAAATACAGCCCCTCTAAATAAAGTACTGTGTTTGCATCGTGGTAAAGTAATGTGAAGAACACGCTGCTTATACAAAGGTGCAGAATGATTCGGATATTAACGTATTTAAATAGCATTAACTTCAAAGGATCCATAATATCATAGCATTTTGTAATCACGTTTCTCCAGTGTGCCTTCAGGTTACTGATGAAAGCATGAAAATGTGCCGTGAATTTGTTTTAATTAGTGTTTGTTTTGCAGACACTCAACAATCCAGGAGATATTTCAACCTGTACACTTTTATTGGGTTACCACACCGACGAAGGACACATTTCAGCTTCTGAGGAACAACAAAACTGTTCATTACAGTACAATGCAAACCCTAGTGCATAGGCTTCAAGTGAGTAACGCCTGACCCCGAACCCCAGAGTCTGTTTACAAAACAAGAGTCAAAAAAGGGGAACTGGCAAAGCGTGAAGATTCCCCTAAATAACAGTATAGAGCAAATAAACGAATGAAGACGCTTCCAGAGAAGTAACAGAGACATCTAAACAAGTCCTGCCAGCAGTCACCTCAAAACCGAACGGCATCATAGGTGTATTTCACTTATTTCAGACAGAATGGATTAAAGCAAACGTGAATCCAAAATGTGTTGCAATTATATCCGAACCATGGCGTGCATCTTCATTTCCAAAAGCCATTCCATGCTCACCTCTTCTAAAACAAACACGTTCTTTAAAAAACAAGTAATATCATTTACTCAGCATGCCTTTCTGCCGTTCAATACAACATTCGCTCACCAAAAGTCACGTTTTTCCTTCTCCAAGCATTGACCTATTCCTACGAATACCAAGCACATTTCAAATAATAATAATAGTAGTACAATGAAGTCCACTAGAGCTCAGCAGTCGACTCAGAACACGACACGCATCACCCCAAACGGGAGCGGACTCCAGAGCGATGAGCGCTTGAAGCACTTCTCTCGGGGAGAAGCTTTGTTCTGGCTTCGACTCACAAAAACACACGTGTCCAAGATCACTAAACACCACGCTGTAAACACAATCACCAACAACAAATCCCACCGCCGTTAAATCCTCGTCCACGTTATATACACGACACCAAGCTGAAGAAGCGTCTGTACACAAACAACGTTCACACTTACTAAAGGTGGATTAAATGGCAAACATGTTGAGAAATCCAACGGAAAGACAATATTGCACAAACAAGACATAAATAAATAAATAAACAAACTCTTCCGTTAAGAGCATCGACTTCTTTTCCTCGAATCACCATCGGGGGGGATTTTCCTGGGAATCCACACATGAAACAAAACACATTTGTGTTTGGATCACGCTTTACAAAAGACATGCACATAAACCTGTTTTTATGCTGAAATGGTTTCCGATCACAAATACTGTCAAACTCTTTCAAAAACACTAAAACACGAAATGTCATGACCACCTTTACCTGCGCTCTCTTCTGAACTGGGGACTAGTCTATTCATGCTGCATCGCTTGCTTGTTTTATTGATATCAGTCAAATAAAATAAAAACTAAACATTACGTATGTTGCTATATTCATAGAGAACCGTAATCCTCTTTGCTGTTCCTCGCAAACCTACTGCTGAGTTTCTATTCGTACTACGAGGCTTCATCTAACACTAATATTCTTAGCACAACAGAGTGTGTCGCACAAACAGAATTTAAAAATTAAAAATAAAAAGGTATGAAATGACACTGTTAAAGCACGGTAGAAAAATATCTCCTGTTCGCGGATGTTGAGGTGGACTAATGTGGCTTGTAGCCATTACACAAAATCACTTCACAGAAGCGTCAGCAGGGGGCAGTCACTTCCTTTTTGGGGGGTGGGGGGGGTCTGACTGGCACTTCACTTCCTGTTTCACAGCAGGAAAGAGATGCACAGTCAGAATGTACAAGATGGTTAAAAAAAAAGGAAAAAAAAAAAAAGAGGTGGATGAAACAAACACACATAAAACCATTCAGGAGGAATTGATTAAAACATCTAGAGTGCTAATGAATACAGCATCAATGGTTTTACCGTTAAGCTTATTCGGTCTGCCAAAGCAAGTCCATCTAACAGAAATACGGTGTGTACTGTATATTCAGTCTATTTCTTAATAAAATACATTATGACTGCAAGCCAAAAGCATCTAATCAGATGCTAGCTATTAAACTCCAAGGGTAAAGTCCCTGGAAGTAAGTTTAGATATTACGTCCTCAAAGTGTGACAAACATCAGTATCTTATGCAAAAACAAATTAATTAGTGATGACAGTATGTTGTACAGCAATTGATTTCAGTGCCCAGTGGTACCTTTAACACTTTGAAAATGTGGCAATTACTTCCCAGATATAGTTTTCAAGTATTAGTACTGCATCTTAAACTGGGGAAAAAAATGTTGAGAGAACAACAGCGCAAAGAAAGAAATGGTATAATTGTCTAGTGTTCGGTCACTTGAGGCGCTGGGTGACATTAGCAAGTGCTACAGCAAAAGCTTGCACAGCTGAGAAGGGGTACTGAAAGTCCAGGATGTATGCGTTCCCGTCGATCCTTCCGAACTGCATCACCTACACAGAATGAAATAGAAGTTAGAAAGCACAGAACGGGGACCAAAATAAATAACATCTGAAGCTTCTGGTGTACCTGTCTCCCCTCGAGCTCAATCTGGAAGTTCTTTGCTGATTCCTGCGTGACTCTTCCTCCAAAGTCCAGCTGGTAGACCTGTGTGGCTTCGTTCCAAGAGGCTGTTTGTTGGCCATGATGTAGACGAACCCTTGGCTGCCGAGGCCACGGTCTTCTTTCTCATTAGCCTTTCGGCATTTGATTTCATCCAGATCACAACCTCCTGCCCGCAAGTTCCTTTTTGTTTTCCAGCTCTTTTTACCACTCTGACTCTGGTTCATCAGCTCGTCTCCACTGATGAAGAGCTCTGGCTCGCTCTCGGAGCTGTCCTGGAACTCGTTTGTGGTGGACTTGCTTAGCTTTTTGGCTTTCAGCTGCTCTTTCTGGCCTTTCGGTTTCTTCTTGTCTCGACTGCCTAACCTCGGACTGGAGATGAGGGAGTTGAAGTCACTGAGGGCACGGCCCTCTTTTTTGGACTTGTTGCCTCCTTCTGAGATCGCCGGAACGTTAGCTTCCTCTGCCCGACTGTTGTCCAAACGCTTGCGGTTCTTCTTGCCAAACCGGTCTGCTCTTTGAGGAACTGGGCTTTCGTTCAGTGAGAGTACCTCTTGAAAGTTCTCCCCAGCTTCGGCGATGGATTCTGGGGGACTCTGGAGGTCTGGAGGAGGCGTAGGTAGAGGAGGTGGTTGAGGGGGAGGAGAAACAACAGGTTTATCCAGCATGTGGGAGGTCTTTGGTGGAAGGGATGGGGCAGGACCTGGGGGGCTTGGCATGGGTGGACAGGGATTATAAGAACCCCATGGATGAAGAGGAATGGGAGTCACAGGCAGATTAGAACAAGAAGCTTTCCCAGGGTACATTGGTGGGAGAGGACAGCAAGCAAGGTTAGGCAAATTGGGAGGATAACCAGGTGGCAAGACAACTGCTTGGTCTTGCTGGGAAAAGGGAAGAGGAGTAACTACCTCTTTGGGAGAAGTGGGATGTGGAGAAGCTTGCACTGTCTGAAGTGGGGGACCATTGTAGGCTGCACTTGGTGGATAGGACAGTGCAATCTGGTATGTTCCTGCTGGTTGGAAAGTTGCAGCGTTAGGGCTCGTTGGAGATTTAGGCGAGAGGACAAACGGAAGACGGGAAAAGTCCAAATGCTGTGTAGGGCTGAGGATGAGTGGGGGTGGTTTGTGGGATGCAGGAGGTCCAGACGTGGGCAGAGTCACTGTACGCTCTTGGGGAACCCAGATCTCTTCAGTAGCAGACGGATCCCATTGATACGGTGGAGGCCGTTTGACTGTCAAACTCACTACCTCCGTATTAAGAGCCATTTGCCTTAAAGACTGATTTAATGCCTCGTCCTCTGTAAAGGCAGAGTTGACATAGTCAGCCCTTTCCCTGTTTCCACCTCCACTGGCCACTCCACCGGCTCCATCCATACTGAGCAGGCTGTAGGAGGACTGGGAAGTCAGAGGCGAGGCACTGTTGGAGTGCACTATAACGGTGCTGTGAGGTGCACCACCTGCGGTCGGTGGGAAATCTTGCCTAATGATGGTCCCCCCAGCTATTCCGTTACTCCCACTGCTGGTGGCCCCAGCGCTGACACCACCGTTGTTACTGCACTGACTGCATGTGTAAAGAGCAGTCGGCCCTCTCGGCTGGTAGGAAGCAGACAAAGCACTGGCTTTTGCCTTCGAGGGTAGGGTCCTCTGGGGGTCCAGCATCTGAGAAACCTTCAGCGCAGCTTCACGACTGTTCCGCCTCAAGGTAGCGTGAATCAAGCTGCTGTCCAATCTCTGGCCAGGGTTCCGCCCCGCTCCGCCCTGATTGGCTGTATCAGGGTAAGGGGGCGGGTCCCCGCTGGGTATAGAGTATCTTGGCACAGTGAGACGGTTCAACGTGGCTGAGGCGTAGGGCAACTGCACCTTCTTCCCCTCCACAGCAGAGGAAGATGATGAGACCCTGAGGGTGGCAGAGCTTCCCGGGCCCTGCAGCGTGTAAACGTTCTGGTTGCAAACGAGTCGCGTGCGGGGACGGCACACCTCCTCCACATTTCCACTGCTGTCAAATGTGGTGATGCGTTCGTAGCCCAGTGGGGTTGGGTACTGAGCTGCCTGTGCACCAGGTGGATACAAGGTCAAATCCCCTTTCTTTAGACAAGCTTCCCCTGAGGATGAAGTGCTGGAGCTGCTTCCCATTGCCCCAGAGTTGGAACTAGTAGAAGCAGCAGCCGAAACTGCCACTGCTGCACCAACTGTGCCTGGGTAAGGAGGGGGAGGATTCATTTTGCTAAGCTCAAGAGGGGCAGTAAACACCACTGCATCACCCTCAGCCAGTTGTGGGGCAGATCGAGTGGTTTTTAATTTTGAGCAGGAGCTCATGTTCCCCACGCTCCGCACTGTGCTCTGTTGGGGGAACGTCCGGGATGGTACTCTGCGGAAGCTGAAGGACTGGGCATGATGGTTGACCTGAGGGCAAAGCTGGAACAGGGATCTGGATCTGATGCTGCTGTTGCAACTGCTGCTGCATTTGCTGGTGCTGCAGCTGCAGTTGCATTTGCAGATGCTGCTGCTGTATTTGATGCTGAAGCTGTTGCTGCATTTGCTGTTGCTGCTGCATCTGTTGGATCTGCTGTTGCATGTGTTGCTGCTGCTGCTGCTGCATGTGCTGATGCTGCAACAACTGTTGATGCTGCAGCTGATATTGTTGCAGCTGCTGCTGTAGCTGTTGATGCTGCTGCTGCTGCTGATAATGTTGTTGCAGCTGCTGCTGCTGCTGATGATGTTGTGATTGCTGCTGCTGCTGTTGTTGGGACTGCGCAACTAAAAGCCGACCAACATCCAAACCTCCAAAGATGACCTGTCCAGGACTAGAATACCTGGCAGGAACGGTGTACTGAGCGTTGAGCACAGTGTCCTGCTGTCCTTGGTCAGAAGCCCCAGGTGGTGCCACAGTCGATGTTGGATTGGACAACACATCCAACTGGACGTTTTGATTGGCTAACAGGGATTGGACAAGGCCGATGCTCTGGGTCGGGGACATGGCTTGCGCGGGGCTGTGTATGGGGGCGATGGGTATGTTAACAGTGCAAGGAGGATTATCATCAGTGATTCCTGATGCTCCTGTGACCGGCAGGTCATCCTCGTCCTCACTGAAGACATTAGGACTAAACATAGGCAAGTTAATGTATTCCACCGAGATCTTCCTCACCTCAGGGAGGTAGATGGTCATCTGTCTGGGCTGGAGGTGAAGCAGACTTGTCTTGTAGATAACTAGGGGGAGGGCAATGTATATTAGAAAACATAGGACATATAAATAAATGTAGTAGTTTATATAACTGAAAAATGAATAAATAAAATACCTGCTCCTAGATTTGTTGGCAAAAATGCTGCAAGCCCCACAATTTTGAACTTTGTTCCCCATATGTTAGATGTAACTTGCGCAAGATAATTGTGCTAAAATACAAGGAGACAAATCTTAATAACATTCAGTGAGATCACACATAGATGTTTTAATGAATTGCACGGTCAGCATTGTTTATTATTCAGCTGCGGCGAGTACCTGTGTGATGTCATCGAGCGGAAACTCCCGCCGAATCAGACTCGGAGAGCCAATGGACGGCTTGCGAATGGGGAGCCGAGGCGATCGGGATATTTCCTGTGTGGTGCGGGAGAGCTTGGGGGACTTACGGGGATCTATATTTATCCTGTTGGTAAAGGGACACACTAAGTCTCTATAGAGAAGGTAGCAAACGAAGAAAAGAGTTCAAGGTGAGTTAGCAGCAGCATGCAGTCTAATATTGCAGAGCTAAACAAAACATTTCTTTAGTACTGGAGGATCCATGAGTTTCACACTACCAAGATGAGCTGTGTTTTGGGAATGCATTTCACGCATATCTTGTTGTTAAGCAGGTTAAAATGTACAATAATTTGCATAAGAGAGCTCAATGAAATTCATCTCATCCTTCATTCCCATCTATATCATGCAGTACCTGGGAAGTTTGGGAGACTTGCTCCCTCTTGAGATCTTTGGTGATTTCTTTCCAACCCAATCATCATTGAGTTCAATGTCACTAGAGTCTGAGCAATTGCAGCTGTCAATCACGGAGGGGATGAAGCTGTTTCCATAGACTTCATCTGTGACAAGGAAACAATGTTAGCCAACGAGGAATTAAACCAGTGTGGCATTCTCGCCAAAATCTGACTTGTATAACCCCACCTGCTTTCCCATCAGTCTTTGGGTCCATGATGACAAATTCAGGGCGAAGTTTGCTAATCCTACGGCCTTTCAGAATCGGGACAAGCCCCCCCAGATACTCCAGGTACAGGGTGAAGCAAGGCCCGCCGACCTCGGGGTTGTCCTCGGTGCGCTTCATGGTGCAGTGCAGACGCTCGTTACCTGATGTCGGATAACTAACGAACTCCCGCATGCTGTTGGGATCCGGGATGGGGGGCTGAGGTGAGGAAAGGGTGCCAGAAAAAAACAAAACAAATGGGAATGGTATGAATGTAATACACAGAAACAAGATCCGACTGCCTGTAACCTGGAGGTTTTCTACCTTGATGGTGGGAGCGAAGGCAGAAGACACGTATGTGCTCAGGCGAGAGGGCATGCTGAGCTTGACCAGGTCCTTCTCCTCGTGGACCACACCGGCGATCACCTGACGACACAGAAGCTGCAGACTGGCCACGCGATGCTCGACGCGAAGCACGTACAGAACCGGGCCGCTGGCGAGGAACAGACGCGAGTCCCGATGACCCCAGCACAGCGTACTGATCGGCCTCTGAACACAGAAACCAGCGCAAGATCAGAGACACAGTCCTAGATGTGTGAGATCACGTTTCATCTGTGTGAAACGGTAAACGAAGGATACTGTCTCCCAAAAGAACGAATCGATTCTGAAACGAGTCGCTGCGGGGCATGCAGCATTTCACTTTATGGATTTAAGACTGAATGTGTGCAAACATGATTTAGGACGTAAAGAAACCCTGAGTATTTTGTAGTTAAAATGACTTACAACACTGTGACAAAAGCAAAAGTGTGTTCTGGTTTTATTGTGTGTGTGTGTTTATGACCAAACGCTCACCTGAGCAGGTGTCTCCAGTGAGTAAATGTGCTCACCGCAAACATTATAAAACTTAACCATGGCATTTCGGGTGGGGTCAGAGGTCATCATGAGTCTCTCCATCCCAGCTACAGCCAGCAGGTCGCCCTGAGAGCACCACTGCACCACCACATCTGATTTAAACACATGCAAACCAGTGTGAAACACAACTATATACATAATAATAAAACAAAATACTATGGAAATTACTGGGGACCAGCAGCTGTTTGGTTTCAACATTCTTCAAAATATCTTACTTATAACATGAGAAATTTTTTTAGGGTGAACTGTCCCTTTAAATGTTAACAAAACACTGGACTGAAAAGCTTTAATAAGGATCAGTGTATAATTCATACAGTGAAGTATATATAGTGTTTTAGTTTTATATTTGCTCATTCAGTTTCTTGAATGCTGCTGCTGCTAAATATACCTTCTGTACCTCGTTTTATTTGTGTTTTTGTTCTTATTTTTTAAATCAGTTCAGCTGTGCTACTCAGACAACATGACAAAGAGTGGTGATAAACTGATGATATTTTAACACATCACCCAGCTCTAGACACAGAAATACTACGAGGAAGAACCTTTGAGGCCGGTGCGTATTAACGAGGGTGAGAGGTCATCGTAGTTGTTCATCAGACTGACGTCTCCAGACGTGAAGCAGACGGTCAGCAGCGGCTTCAGACGGGGCACTGAAACAGAACAGTTACAGTGAACACCAGCAGGAGAAGTGCAGCATCTAAACCGGATCACGTGAGGACGCAGAGATCAACATGTGTCTGAAGAGAGCACGTGTTACCCTGCAGAGGCGTGTGTTCGTCCGAGTCCGTGTCGCTGCCGCTGCTGTCCTCCACCAGGAAGCTGGGATAGTTCCAGGACATGCTGGTGATGCCCTCGGCCTCGTGCAGCAGGATATGAGCCAGCATCCTCCCGTGACAGTCCATGACGATCACCTGACCGTCCGCCGTCCCAAACAACACCTGACGAGCACAACACGAGCTCAAGAGCTGCACAGGTGAACCACGACTGAGTACTGCAGCTCTTCTTCTTTTACTTGAACTGTGGCTCACGCTGAAATACTTTAATGAAGAGATCTTAAAGCGGTGTAACGGAGCCTCACCTGCTGGTCATCGGGGGTCCAGATCCCACAGCTGATCTGACTCTCCAGGTTGATCTCTGATGACCAGTGGCGCTGACCGCTCACCGAGCCCACCAGCACGAAGCCGTCGCGGTACGAGATCAGCGCCTGCATGCCGTCGTGGGACCAGGTGAAGTCGCTCACCTGCGCAGGTAACAGCAGGTTAAACACGACTCCTGGTCTCAGGAACACTCACACAGCTGGAGCACGCCTCACCTGAGCTCCTCGGTCATTGACCAGCTCCACTGACCAGCGGCCCTCGTACTGGATCCAGACGAAGATCCCGCCGTCGGTGTCGCAGGTCGCCAGCTTCTGGAAGGGTTCGTTCCACCGCACCAGCACCACCTGCGACCCCAGCACATCCCAAACATGCTCATCTGAACCAAACACTGATCTCTGAGGAGCTTCCCTCACACACACACACACACAGACACACACACACACACACACACACACACACAGAGACACACACACACACAGAGACACACACACACACAGAGACACACACACACACAGAGACACACACACACACACACACACACGGCTCTCGACCAAGAATATTTGCTCATGATGGGAGCATATATAAAGGTATATTTGTTTTAGTAAATGAGCGAAGGTTTCTCTAGAGAAGACTCTTGTTCCTCAGATGAAAAGGTGCTTTAGTTTCCTCCATATTTCTGAAATCTGGGCTACACAGGAAAGATAACGCTCGCGGTGTGCTCTCAATGAGCTGCAGACTAAACTAGGCAACGTTTCTTTCCTCCCAAACTACTATTAATAGCGCCGCGGCCTCACTTTCCTGATGATATCTGAAAGAGTTTGTGAGAATCAGAGCAGAAGCAGACGAGGAGACGCGGTGAAGACGCAGCGAGGTTAAGAACAGATTACTTGTCTATTTCCTGCTCTTGATGTTACACGCTCAGTTTTAGAGTATAGAGAGAAGTGTGAGTGCTGACCTCACTGTTGTGTCCCCGGAGGTTGAAGTTGGTGCGCTGTGGGGGGGGCCGGTCTCTGCGGCCGTGGCTGGAGGTGAAGGTGACCCCCACGACCCCCCGGGCGTTCCCTGTGGCCAGCCAGCCCTCCTCATAGCAGCGCCTCCTGCAGACGGGCTTCTCCTTCTCGCTGCGGGGCACACGGCCCTTCCAGGACAGACACAGGATGTTGGAGTCGCTGCAGAGGACGGGCCCGAGCTCCACCGCCGCAAACATCCCTGCTACTACGAGCGGATTCACAGAGTCACCGGCGGGTCCCTGGGGTCCGCTGCTTCACACACACTTACGGCCCACAAGAACAGCATAAACTAGCAACCAGGCACATAAATTAAGTCACGCTGACCAGCGCGTGCCTTTCCGAGGAATATCGCGAACAGAGTCGGCGGGGATTCACTTAAACAGAGCAAATATCCAGGTCACAGAAATGTTCATGACTTAGCCTCATGACGTCATTACAGCCGGCTCCCCGCTCCCAGTGACGTCAGCGATGGACAGAACGCTCCTCTCGCGTGCTCATTTCATCGGCAGCGCACGTCCGCTGCTCGGCTCCGCCCGTGACGTCATCGCATGAGAGGCGCCGCCGGCCAATCAGCGTCGGGGATTCCTGTAAGAGGACAAACACGAATCACAGCGCAGGTATGAGCGTCACAGACACACTGGCCAATGACGGCGAAGCGGTCAAAAACACACACCTAATGTTATACATGATACATTTCTTACTGAAACTACACGAAACGAAATATGAAACACCGCTGTTCACCATTTTGCCTAATTACTGCATTACACGTGTGATTATAGTTAAGACCAACGCGATTCTTCATCTCAAGAGCTTGTTTACGCGCTGAACATCCATAATGCAATCTGTTCTGTGAGAGATAATAACAGCATTCTGAGAAGTCAGTCTAAATATAGAATAGTAAAAAGAAGAAACTCGAGTCAAGATATAATCTGTGGTTATTAGATTAACAGAAACGTCATTTCGAGGTTGGTATTGTTAGGAAAAAGCGCCTTGGCTTTATTTCTGTCATCTGTGTCTTTGTTAGCTCCGCAGCTACACGCACTTCAGGCGCTCTTCGATGATTTAAAGCTTTAAAGCGCGAGAACCGGATGATGTGGAGGAACGGAGCCGGTCCACGGATGATCACGGACCCGAGCGGTGCGGTGCAGCTCGTTACCTGCGCGTGCGGGCGTCAGAAGAGCGAGTTTATAGCGCTGCGGTCTCTGATCCTGCTGCTGTCCGCGGGCCTGCGCTGCTGGGGCACGTGACCACCGCGTGACCGCGCAGACCCCCACCCGCGCTTCACCAGGAGCTAATCTTCAGAACACGTGTATTTTAAAGATTCCACACTAATACGAAAGAATATAAATAAGATTAATAAATAAAATAAAGTAATAAAATAAGTATTAACTGAAAATGTGTGGGAACTGTTAAGTGTTTTATTTTTAGTTTATTACGTATCATGCTTTATGCTTCACGTCTTATGCTTCAAAATGCTTTTTAATTAAAAGTAAATGAAAGCAAAAAATACAAGAAAATGTATTTTTACACTTTCACCTCACATTCACCAAATGTAAACCTAAACATTGAAATGCTACAATATTTAAGAAACCAAAACGCCAAATACACATACATTCTGGCATAAATCAAAATCATGACATAAAGTCATAATGAGTTATAATTATTTATAACTTTAAAACTTACTTTAGGACAAATTCGAAAATGTGACATAAAGATTCATGATTATGAGATAAAAAATCGAAAATATGACATCCAAATTAGAAATTATTACATAGTAAGTCGAAATGATGGCGCAAAAGTGTTAAGTATGAGATAAAAGCTTGTCAAAAGACATATTTGTGCGATACAAATGATGATAGTTAATTTTGCCTTTTTATCTAATAACTATGACTATTTTATGTCAGTTTGTTACTATGTAATGGGATGTAATGGGGTCTTCTTTTTTTTCTTTTTATTGTGGCGCAAACTGGGAGAGAATACACAGCTATCTTTTTGTAACTACTGTTAATACCGCGTGATAAATGAGCAGATAGCAGAGGAGTTTTCCACGCATTGTTTTGTTTTAAGACAGAACTGCTGTGAAAGCGGCTAAATTAAATCTTTGCAGTTCCATTCACTGCCAGTGGGGGCGTTTCCCTAGTCTCTCCTCTGACGTCGCTTCCGCTACTGGGAAACATGGCGGCCTGCGTGTCGAGCATAAGGAGCGTTCGCGTTCTGTCAAAGATCATCCACGGACACTTCCTTCCGGTACCGCAGCCCCTTTCACAAGTTTTATCCGTTACTACATCAACCGAGCGTGTGTTAAACGTTCTCTGTTATGTATTGTGTTGCAGGCTGCTGCAGTCCAGCATCAAGCGAGTAGTTCACGGTCAGTGCCTCTCTCTCTCTCTCATGCACACACACACACACACTCTCAAACACTCACACAGACACACGCTCCTCGGGGAGACGTTGCAGTATTGGTCCTGTGTGTGTGACAGATGATATATGAATGTGTGCAGGTGGCTTCACGGAACTCGGGGCTCGGCGCTGTCTCCTGCGGTGAGTGTGTGTGTGAGTGTGTGTGTGTGTGTGTGTGTGTGTGTGTGTGTGTGTGTGTGTGTGTGTGTGTGTTGTGAAGCGGCTGTGTGTGGAATCACTGTAATTACAGGCTCTGAGTGTGTGTGTCAGGTGTCGCTCACTGAGGAGCCGGACACACTCTATCAGGAGCTGTCGGTGCGGGTCAAAGGTCACGACAGGGCAGTGCTGGACAGCTATGAGTTCTTCGCGACACTGGCGGCTCGTGAGCTCGGCCTGACCCTGGATCGAGCGTGAGTGTACACGAACACGAGCACGAGCAGACGCTCGGATGAAGGTGATGAAGGGCTGTGTTGTGCTTCACAGGTTCGAGCCGCGCAAACACACAGAGAAACTGACGCTGCTGAAGTCTGTCCACATCTTCAAGAAGCACCGCGTGCAGTACGAGAGCAGGACACATCAGCGGTGCATCCAGGTACAGAAAACACCCTATATACATTCACTCTCTCTCTCTCTATTATATATATATATATATATATATATATATATATATATATATATATTCTTTTTTTTATATCTTGTGTGTGTATAAATATAATGCCGTATGTGTAAGGAAGTCATCACAGAACTGGTTAATTTCAGATGTCCAGAGTGACCGGGTCGACTGCACGGGTTTATCTGGAGTATATTCAGCGTAATCTGCCGGAGGGCGTTGCTATGGAGGTCACCAAGGTAACGGCAAAACAATCAATCAGCTGCTTAACAAACACAGAGCTTCCTTCAGTAACACAGTAACAGTAACACACAGTGACAGCAACAGTGTAACACAGTAACTCACAGTGACACACAGTAAGAGTGACACACAGTAAGAGTGACACACAGTAACTCACAATGCTTGTCTCTTCAACAGACTTCTGTGGAGAAGATCCCAGAACACATTCAGAAGCCGCTGTGGACCGACTGCACACTGGAGTGACCACACTTCTGTCCACTGAGAACAGACACGCATCCTAACTGTGATTGTCAAAGTGTGTGTACATGTAAACCTTTCAGCAAATACACTGATCTTTTTTACATTATAAATGAAAACGACATCAGCCCTTCTCTTTGAACTAGTATTTATTATTTCATAAATATTTCAGCTGTTAAAATGATTACGCCCGTCATTATACTCTGAACGTGCCTCAGATTGTATATCCTGAACACCCTTTAATGTCCTTCAGAATTAAATGCATCAAAAAATAATAGAAATTCCTACAATAAAAAATACAGTAAATAAGAGTTTCTTTAAACACTGCTGAGGGAGTCTGTGTGCTCGCAGGACACTTATTACAACACATAAAATAAACAGCTTGTACATATAATGAACTATACACTTCTGAATGCAATAATTATGCCTCGTGTGACACATTACAATGCAAAAGGGATGATTGTAACCAGTTATAATACTTATCTATTCAGTGTATCACTTAGAAAATACAATGCATTAAATCACACTTCAACAAACAATTTCTGATGCAAGGTATCTGCAAATATTATAAAGTATGTAAAATATGTAATGCATTATTATCAGGAATGTTATAGTCAACTACAAATAAAATAAAAAATATATATTTACTTGAAATAAAATAAACATTAGACGAAAATAAAAATAAAGGAAGAGGACTGCTTCAGGCTCTCATGAGTCTCTCAGCAATATTTCTATCAATAGCTAGCGTAAAAGAATGTGTGAGTCTGATACCAGTGATATTATAGCATTTTAAAATAATGGGTTTCTGTTTTAATAAGTGATGGACGACAGGGGGTTTGTGTCACCTGACTTCCTCCAGAAACACACACTGCTGCTCACACCTGCTTTACATCTTCTGCTGAGAGACAAACACAACAGAAAGTGAGGTCACAAAACTACATTCAATATGAGATACAAACATAATCACTGTTTATTTAAAAATACGAAGAGAAAGGATCGGCAGATCGTAATCGCACAATGACGTCACATATATATGCAATTATATTAAAGCATAGTGTGGATGTTTGACACCTTTAAATCTTATAAAGTGGATAAACTTGTCTTCATCAGCTCACCTTATTTTTTTTACATAAACACTGTGAAACACATTAATTTCTCTCCTTCATTCAAGCGTCAGATCAGCAGCGCGTGGCGGTTCAGTCCGAGTCGCACTGTCGATTCAGTCCGGTGTGATGAATCGGTTCGAAAGAATGATTCATTTGTGAACCGGATGTCACTCCGAGTTCGATTTTGAATAAATGCTGTCCTTTTTAACTTTTTATTCATCAAAGAATAAACTGTAAAAGTATTACAGGTTCTAAATAAATAGAAAGCATCAAACTGTTTCCTAACACTTATAATAAGTAAGAATATTATTATGATTTCTGTAATACACTGAAGACTGGAGGAATGATGCTGAATCACAGAAATGAATAACACTTTAAATAATAGTAAAATACACACCCATTATTTTAAACATAAAGTAAGATTAATAACTGTAAAAACAAAATAAATATGAGTGGTCCGCGAGTTGTTCCGGATGTGACGTGTTCAGAGACCCGTATGAACGTGACGTGTCTCAATCCCGGAAATCAGCAGCGCAGGAGCTTCTCGATCCGCGACGGATTCCTCAAACATCACATAAACAACAATAAACGTGAGTTCTTCAACAAATCAAACTATCTGTGTCTGTGAACGCATCAGGTCTCGTGTCGTTATTTCATTCATCTGAAGCGCAGTGTCAGGACGCAGTACTGTAGAGTTAGATTCGAACACGACACTCTTCTGAGTCACACTGCTGCTGTGTTGCTAGGGTATATATAGAGTCTATTGTGTTTAGAGTTTACATGTCCTCAGTGCGAGTGTTTGTGAGCTGCTCTGTCGTCATTTCCTGCAGTGAGATGGTGACTGATGTGCAGCTGGCCATCTTCGCCAACATGCTGGGGGTCTCTCTGTTCCTGCTGGTGGTCCTCTATCATTATGTAGCTGTGAACAACCCCAAGAGACTGGAGTGAGAGGTACAAACACACACACACACACACACACACACACACACACACACACACTCTTGTCTCAGGAGTCAGGTCTGATCTGCTGTTTCTCTTCCAGATGCTGAAGTCCTCGTTCACCGGGAGGATCCGGACGCCTCCACACTTGCGTTTTACATGAAACTGATGGGAATAAAGCTGTCAAGTGTGAGAGACTGTGTGTGTGTTAATTAATCACAAGTCTGCGTTTCTTCCAGGAATACACATGTACATTTATTGCTTTTTACATGAACAGAGGATTCAGACTCGTTAGTCACCACAAACCTGTTCAGAATTAACCTCTTCAAGTTAGGAAAGCCACTGGAGCCACAGGTTTGCGAGGGTTTGTTTGGTCTGTAGTGTAGCTGTATGATGCTCATGACGAGTCTGTAGACGGTAAACTCCACGCCGCTCTGCTCTTGTGCTGATGAACACCGAGGCTTCACTCAGACCAGCTCAGACAAACATGAAGATTCGCTGAAAATATCCTCCCTCAGTTCATCTGAGATCAGGAGGAGTGTGCGTCTTCATCAGGTTTGGAGAAATGTCTCATGCTGTGGATTATTGTGATGTTTTCATCAGCTGTTTGGACTCTCATTCTGACGGCACCCATTCACTGCAGAGCATCCATTGATGAGACACTGATGCAGTGCTACATTTCTCCAAACCTGATGAAGACACAAACTCAACCTGATCTCAGATGAACTGAGGGGAGGATATTTTGGCTGAACTGTTCCTCTAACACGAGTGTGTGTGTGTGTGTGTGTGTGTGCAGGTGAACAGATCCAGAGTTCCTCAGGTCTGCAGAGATCTGTTGAGATGAAAATCTTTAAGCATTAGAGCACTTGCAATAAATCTGCTGCATTCAACAGCACTGCACCCCCATCCTCCTCACACGTACAGAGTGTGTGTGTGTGTGTGTGTGTGTTACCTGTGTGTGTGTGAGTCTCCAGAGCTCTGACCGCTACAGGACGAGGTCTTCAGACACACAGAAGAACCTTTCGTGTCTTTCCCAGACACTCCTGGAAATAGCAGAAGAGGACACAATAATCAGGATCAGTGTGAACACAACCGCAGGTTTAACCCTGTGAAGCCTGACATTTGAAACCTCTTAACTTAATCGAATCATTACACAAAATATGAAAGAAAATCTGAAGTTTTTTGCTTTGCTCCATCAGACTTTTCTGGCTCATATAGTCTGATCTAGTGAGAATATAGAGGAAAGAACAGCTCAATCTGCTGCAGATGCTGATATTTCTATGATGAGATTCTGCTGCTTGTAAATCAGTGAGATCTTTCTAACAGTAGAAATCAGATACTGACACACAATGATCTGAATATCACTCTCTATCTCCAGTAATGAGATGAGATGTAAAGGATCTGCACATATAACACAGTGACAGAGAGCTGAAGAAGTAAAGGCTCCTGGGCGACTCTGACCTGCCAGGTGTTTCTTGATGCCGGGTGTGATGAGCTTCCACACTCTGAGGCTGGGCGTCTGGGACCCGACCGGGATACGGCTGGGCCGAGGCTGCAGCTCACATCTGAGAGAGATCACAGACTCAGAACCCGTCTCTGTCCTTCATCACACCTGTGTCTGACGCTCACCTGCTGTACTCCACAGATGCCAGGATGTCCAGAGACTCCCGCAGCGGCTCCTGAAAAACAGGCCGAGTGCTGTTCACATCCACCAGGCGTCTGATCATGTGTTTCTGAGCTGATTCTCTACCTGTGACAGCAGCGCCTTCCTCTGCTGGGGGGGCGGGGAGGGGGCGGGGCCTCTGAAGGGCTTGCCCCGCCCACCACACATCTGTCCGGCAGGGTGGAACTCAGGGCTGCTGTTGCCTAAGCAACAAGACAGACAGTTATAAACAAGTTCCATAGTAACCGTGGCAACAGTGGAAGGAGCCCCTTCATTAATATATGTGACAGGATGTGATGTCACAGAGTGGCATTGTAAAGAAAGGTCAAAGGTCACAGAAGCAGTTCAAACAGGATGTTTATTAGAGAAAAGTCAGTTCGTATGCGTCTATTATGTTTCACAAGATACATTTATTAACGAGCACAGCATCATGTGGTTTACAGGAGACACGTGATTGGCTGCCGACTCTTACACATCCAGAGACAGACGGGACGAGAAAAGCACCAGATTACAGCTTCAGCACAAACACACAGTGAAATAGTGCAGAGGAAGAACACGACACAAGCGTCAGATCAGGCCATCTTCACACACAGCTCTGTCTGGACGTGTGCTTCACATCTGGAGGTCTGACATTAGCTGAACGAGTTCTGAGACTAAAGCAGCAAAGAACCTCTCACACACACACCAGAACGAGCGGATCTCACACACACGTCATATTTCACCCCAAACATAAAGAAACACAGAAGAAATTATATTTGTTTAAAAAAAGTGAAGTCTATTCTTAGGTCCATTAAATATACCTTTTACTTTTTAGCAAAAAAAATAAATAAATAAAAAATAATAATATTCTGTTTTTTTTATATTTTTATTAAAAACAGCATCTTTAACATTTCAAATTTATTAAGACAAATAATTCCATAATACTGCACAATTAAATACAATATATAATTATTTAGCATTTCAGAAGAAAAAAAACACAGGTTTGAGAGGAAAAGGTGTTTACTGTCATGATAATAATGTCCAAAATCTTCAATGGACCTAAACATGTCAAATATATATATTTAGATGTTATATTAGATCTAATCTCTAATTGGTTTTCTTTTGATTTTGATGTGAAATATGATTGAGAGCCACAAACACAGCGAACTCAGAATAAAGGCTTTCAGATGAAGACAGTGCTCACAAACACAACCACATCAAGCTGTGAGAGAGTAGAAAACACACACACACACACACACACACACACACACACACACACACACACACACACACACTGATGCTGCTGCAGACCTACAACACATTACTCACTGCTTCATCCTCATGATATACATTCACTCTCAACACAAGAAGCTATAAAGGTGCCGCGGCCTTCAGCAGGTCTGAAACATGTCGTCTGATTCTTACTAGTGTCTGATTTCTGCAGCTTTCTCAAGAACATGATCACATTTCAACCCAAAAGCAGAATGTTTGGTGACATTTTCATGGCAATCTTCTCATTACTGTACTTCAAAGACACACGATTCTCATTACTCAGAAGTAAACATTTGGTTGCACTGCAGCAATTAAAATCAGAGGTAAATGTGTGTAATGGTCTTTATAATGCATAAAAATAAAAATAAATAGAAAAAAAGATTATAGAATGCTTGACTCTCTAAAATAACAGAACTAGTAATGAAAGTTTTTAGTAATGAAAACTAGAAATGCGTTTGCCATGGAAATAATGCTATAAAAAAAAAAACAGTTTTCATTTTCTTTATGCAAATTTTTTGTAGGAATTCAACCATTCAATAGTTATTGTTTATCGTGAAAATAATGCCATAAAATAAAATGCATGCTAAAGAAGAAAACAAAAATGCTACATTGTTATTATTTTGGGCTGAAATGTGCTGTATTTTCTTGAGATTAACTCATAATCGTGTGCAGTTTGAGCTCATATTCAATGAAAATAGAATCGAAGGCCTCATTAACACTAGATTTAATCATAATAAATAAAATCTTTCTTATTAAATGAACATCTCTAATAATCTTTTCAGGTGCTACATGGGAAAGAACATCAAAGGATGTAAAATCCAACATAAAAAATAAGAATAAAAAGAAAACTTCAGTCCACACACACACACACACACACACACACACACACACACACACACAGGCAGTGAGGGGGGTCACTGCGGCGCGGGCCCCGGGGCCGTCCTGCTGTCGCTGAGGTAGGCCTGCAGGGGGGGCAGTTTGGAGAGCAGGCTGGGGCGGGGCATGGCCTGCAGGGAGGGCAGGATCTGAGCCAGGCTGGGCGGCTGGAGCGAGTACAGACCTGCCATACTGATGGAGCAGGGGCCCGGGGCCCCCGAGGACGAGGAGGACGGGGAGGAAGACGAGGAGGAGGAGGGCGAGGGGGGGGGACGTGTGGGGGCCGGCTGCTGCCGCAGGGAGAGCCGCTGGTGCTGATGATGTGGACGCCTCTTCTCCTGCGCCTTAGACTCTACAAAACACAGAGAGGCATCAGACACAGACCACAGCAAACACACAAACACACAGCTAAGCAGCTACGCTAACATATGAGGCTCGCTGCTGCCACACAATTAAAATATTACAACAGGTGATTACAACTATTTACTGCACAAGTCAGACTTCATCTCTATGTCTTATAATTCAGATTAACTCTCATAATTCAGTTTATCTCATAATCAAGAGTTTATATCTCATAATCAAGTTTAAATCTCAATTCAGTTTATATATCATAATCCAGAGTTTATCTCTCTCAATTCAGTTTATATATCATAATTCAGTTTATATCTCTCAATTCAGTTTATATCTCATAATTCAGTTTATATCTCTCAATTCAGTTTATATCTCTCAATTCAGTTTATATCTCATAATTCAGTTTATATCTCTCAATTCAGTTTCTATCTCATAATCCAGAGTTTATATCTCAAAATTCAGTTTATATCTCTCAATTAAGTTTATATCTCATAATTCAGTTTCTCTCTCTCAATTCAGTTTATATCTTTCAATTCAGTTTATATCTCTCAATTCAGTTTATATCTCTCAATTCAGTTTATATCTCATAATTCAGTTTATATCTCTCAATTCAGTTTATATCTCTCAATCCAGTTTCTATATCATAATTCAGTTTATATCTCTCAATTCAGTTTATATCTCTCAATTCAGTTTATATCTCATAATTCAGTTTATATCTCTCAATTCAGTTTCTATCTCATAATCCAGAGTTTATATCTCAAAATTCAGTTTATATCTCTCAATTAAGTTTATATCTCATAATTCAGTTTCTCTCTCTCAATTCAGTTTATATCTTTCAATTCAGTTTATATCTCTCAATTCAGTTTATATCTCTCAATTCAGTTTATATCTCTCAATTCAGTTTCTATCTCTCAATTCAGTTTCTATCTCATAATTCAGTTTATATCTCTCAATTAAGTTTATATCTCATAATTCAGTTTATATCTCTCAATTAAGTTTATATCTCATAATCCAGAGTTTATATCTCATAATTCAGTTTATATATCATAATTCAGTTTATATCTCTCAATTCAGTTTATATCTCATAATCCAGAGTTTATATCTCATAATTCAGTTTATATCTCATAATTCAGTTTATATCTCATAATCCAGAGTTTATATCTCATAATTCAGTTTATATCTCATAATCCAGAGTTTATATCTCATAATTCAGTTTATATCTCTCAATTAAGTTTATATCTCATAATCCAGAGTTTACATCTCATAATTCAGTTTATATCTCTCAATTCAGTTTATATATCATAATTCAGTTTATATTTCATAATCCAGAGTTTATATTTCATAATCCAGAGTTGATATCTCATAATTCAGTTTATATCTCTCAATTCAGTTTATATCTCATAATCCAGAGTTTATGTCTCTCAATTCAGTTTATATCTCTCAATTCAGTTTATATATCATAATTCAGTTTATATCTCTCAATTCAGTTTATATCTCTCAATTCAGTTTATATCTCATAATCCAGAGTTTATATCTCATAATTCAGTTTATATATCATAATTCAGTTTATATCTCTCAATTAAGTTTATATCTCATAATCCAGAGTTTATATCTCATAATTCAGTTTATATATCATAATTCAGTTTATATCTCTCAATTCAGTTTATATCTCATAATCCAGAGTTTATATCTCTCAATTCAGTTTATATATCATAATTCAGTTTATATTTCATAATCCAGAGTTGATATCTCATAATTCAGTCTATATCTCATTAATCAGAGTTTAGTTCTCATAATTCAGTTTATATCTGTCAATTAAGTTTATATTTCTCAATTTCAGAGTTTATATCATAATATTAATATCATTATCTTATAATTCAGTTCATATCTCAAAATCTTATAAAGACATAAAACAATGACAGTATATAAATAAAAGCAGGTTTGGGAAACGCTGCACTAAACACAGATTGAGTTCCTCCAGCACCAGCTTGTGCTGTTCTTCATAATAAACAGACACACAGGGTTTAAAGAGAGTTTCCCGCTTTGTAATTACAACTGTTTGGAGGTGTTCATGTGCATTCATCGTAAATATGATCAATCCGACATGATCTGAAAGCACCATATCCCACACACAGATAAGCGGTGTGCTCTGACCTCTGACGGGCCCCAGGCTCCGGTGTGAGGGCCGCTGTGATGCAGGGCCAGACGTGCTGCAGCCGAAGGTGAAGCTGGGAGAACTCTTGAGCTGAGGAGACGTCTGCCGGCTCCCGGGAACGCTGCTGTTACTGCGCGCCCGGATCAGGGAGTTCTCCGAGGCAGACATGCTCAGACTTCTGAGAAAACACACAGCACAGCGGGAAAAAGCTTCACATCAATACATCTGTTCATATGCCTGGTGTAAAATACGAATTTGCAAAGAGATAAAAAGAAAACTGAACAAAAGTTATTAATGAGTCAATAAACACAAAACTGAATGAGCTCAGCAAATAAATAAGTAAATGTAGAACACATGAGATGACTGATGGGTTAAGCGTTCTCACGCAGGTTTGGGCGGGCTGCTGGACTTGGTGGTGTTCCTGCGGTGGTTGGAGGCGAGGCCCTTGCTGTTCCTCACGTGTTTGAGGATGGAGGCGCGCAGGTTCATCAGACTGCTGTGTTCAGACAGAACCAGCCGTGGCCACGGGTTACACTCCTGCATGTCCAGTGCTGCGATGGCCACCGCGCGCCCCACCTGCTCGTACACCTGCGGCGTGTATTTGGGCGGGAAGCTGGGCGGCGGGGGGGGTGTGGCTCGGCCGTTATCGTGACAGGCGGGGGGGATGCTGTTCACCGAGCGGCCCGTGTTGTAGTTGCACTCCAGTGTGTAGCTGAAGACAGAAAGCACACAGGTTTGTTCACACACACACACACACACACACACACACACACACACCCGTCTCTGGGTCAGTACCTGTGGATCAGGCCGATGGCTTTGTGAATGGCCACTCGCCCGCTGCCCTCCTTCGACTGACCGTCACGTTTGTCTCGAGCGTACATGTTCTTCTCGGAGAAATTACAGCCCAGGAAATCAAAGTGAGCACAGTTTAACGAGATCAGCTTCGGATACAACATGTTCTCCACCTGCGGAAACAAGACAATGATCCATTTCAAATATCTGATTCTATTTAAAACACTTTAAAAGATCACATTTAATACTTTAACAATTAATGCATTTTTATGAGGCTAAAAAAAATTTAACAAATGACCAAAAAACACTGTTACTGTGTTTTACTCTATACACACACACACACACACACACACACACACACTCTGATACACACAAACACACACACACTCTGATACACCCACACACTCATTCACTCACTCACACACAAACACACACACACTCACTCACTCACACACACACTCTCTCTCTCTCTCTCTCACACACACACACACACACACACACACACACTCTCTCTCTCTCTCTCTCTCACACACACACACACCTGCTGACTCTCGTCCGGCAGGTTGTTGCCGTACATGAAGCATCCTCTCTTGGAGGCGTGTCCGTGCAGGTCTATATAATAGGCCACGCCGCTCTCCTGGGGCGGGATCTGCTCAGAGGGGGCGGGGTTTGTCACACCTGGTGCTTCGGCTCTGCTGGGCGTGGTTTCGTTCTCATCACAGGGCCCCGCCTCCCTCTCGACTCCGCCCTTCTCCCAGCTCTCCTCCAGCTGCATGGGGATCTCAGAGAGGTCAAGGGTCGGTCCGTCCCCTTGCTCTGCCTCATTGCGCAGGTTGAGACAGTGCTCTAGCTCGGTGGGCGTGGTCACAGGAGGGGTGGTGTTTGATTGGTTGGAGGATTTGAGGGCGGAGGGTGTGCTGTTGCCGAGGCGATTGTGTATGTGATGGTAGAGCAGCAGAGATTTGGCTCCATAGATGGACGGATGCAGATCTGGACTCGGGTTCAAATACTGTCTGTTCAGATTCACACCGCGCGAGTCCGTCCTGCACACACACACACACACACACACACACACACACACACTTGCATTTAGAACACTTAAAATAATTAATTACATTTAAAAGAAGCAAATATAAGTAAAAAAATTATTTTAAAATAATTTACATGTCAGTTCAAATAAATAATTTTATATAAAACATTTTAAATAACTAATTAAATATAAAACCCTTGAAACACTTAAAAAGGTTGATTAAATTTAAAATAGCTTAAAGTAATTCATTTTATAACATCTAACATATCTAATTAAATGTATATAATTAAAAATAATCAGTTAATTTTAAGACAAATAAAGTAACTGATTTAACAAAATAATTAAAATAATACAATTTAAAAAGTAAAATTACCGAATTAATTAAATCTAGTCGTTTAACAATTAATAAGTTATATGGTTTAAAAAATAAGGTTGAAATGGCAAGTTTGCGAAGAGATGGTCCTTAATGTTCAATAAACAGGAGACTGAGAGAGCTCCCAGGTGACCTCTGACCTGTAGTGACCCCTGACGACCCCGTCGGGGTTCAGCATGGGAATGAGTTTGAAGACGAACATCCTGCGGAGCGTCTGAGCGCGAGGATCGTCCGGACTCAAGATGAAGTTCAGGAAGCCGTTAAAAACAAAACTAGACGGCGTCTCACCGGGATGAACACGACTGCTGAGAAAAAACACCTGGACACACACACACACACACACACACACACGGGAGTCACGTGTGTGATCCGATCCACGTGGTGTAATCAGCAGCGGATCACGTCAGGAGTGAAGGTCCGTTACCCGTTTGCCGCTGAAGCCGTGAGCTCGAGGCGTGCCGAGGTCTGGGAAGAGTCTGTCCAGCCGCGGCTCCCTCTCGTCCAGCAGACCGTGACACGACGACACCGTGATCAGATCCACACGCTGACCGTCCAGAGAGTGACACAGCAGCTCACGGTGATAGTAGATGCTCTCCAGCGGACTGCAGACGCACAAACACACACAGACATTAATGTGGTTTATGTAAAAATATATAATGTGTGTGTGTGTGTGTGTGTGTGTGTATCATATCAGGACACAACTCTGTATAATGACATGGGTATGACACAGGTATTACAAGGAGAGGGAGACTTATGAGGACATAACCCATGTCCCCATTTTTCAAAACACTTATAAATCATACAGAATGAGTTTTTTTGAGAAAGTAAAAATGCACAAAGTTTCCTGTGAGGGTTAGGGTTAGGTGTAGGGTTGGTGAAGGGACATAGAATATACAGTTTGTACAGAATAAAAACCATTACACCTATGGGATGAACACACTTTACACTAAAACAAACATGTGTGTGCGTGTGTGTGTGTGTGTACCTGCAGGTGTGTGTGTGTGTGTGTGTGTGTGTATGTACCTGCAGGTGTGTGTGTGTGTGTGTGTACCTTCAGGTGTGTGTGTGTGTGTACCTGCAGGTGTGTGTGGCGCTCAGGAGCCGCTGGTCCAGCTGAAGCAGCATGTCCTGACACTCCGTGTAAGAGAAGGGATAACAGAAGGAGAAGTAGGTGGTGACGCCGCGCACCTCCAGCACACGATGAACGAACGACAGGACGAACTGACTGTCTGACATCTGCACACACACACACACACACACACACACACAGTTACTCACAGCTGGATCACAGCAGCACATTATTAAAGACGGCTCTGTGTCTGCACCTCAAACGTGGGTCTGTCGCGGACTCTCTCCCAGCGTGCTCGGACAGGAAGTGAGCGCACCAGTGGCGTCATGCCCTGAGAGTAAAGCTTGCTCTGTTTGTTCATGTTCATCATGTTGATCTTCAGCAGTTTGCCCGGCAACATCCCACGAACACTGAAGTAAAACCACGACCTGACAAAAAACATTGAAATAAACACCATTCAGATGTTAGCTTGGGGCTAGCTGTTAAAGAGACCTGACTGATTCTGAGTTTATTCTGACGGATGTCATGATTCATCTCTCTACCGGTTGCCGTTCTCGAACTCGGTGCTGGCGCAGTCTGGTTTGGTCCAGACGTTGAACTCGTGGTCGGGCTGCGTCTGCGCCGAAGCTTCGGGTTCGGATCGCTCCACTCGCTCCACACGCCCCAGATTCCCCGAGTCGAAGCTGGAGCTGAACACGATGCTCCCGAAGCGGAACTCCATGACGGGACGGACGCTCACGCAGCGCTGAGACGCTTCATCTCCACACCTGAGCATCACAGACAACACACACCGTCAGTGACCTCTGACCCCAACACCAGCGTTCAGATCCTGTGTCTGCTCTCCTGAAACCAATCCTGTGACGATCACACACATACACACACACTCTCTCTCTCTCTCTCTCTCACACACAAACACACACACAAACACACACACTCTCTCTCTCTCTCTCACACACACACACACACACACACAAACACACAAACACACACTCTCACATGACAACAGATGAGGTTTGACGTACTGTGAGTTCATCACATTTCACACACAAAACCTCCACCGGTGTAACATTTCTGTGGCATTACAGAATGCACACTTTATTTTTAGTTATTCTGTTGCACATTTTGCATTATTTGCTTATTTTCAGGTTTTAAATGTTAAAAACCACAAAATATGTTTATTGCACATCACATCATTTTTATTTTTAAATGATAAACTACATATTTATTACACATTTTTCATTATTTTTATTGTTTTAAATTTTCAATAAACACTTTATATTTATTTAAATGTCAAACATACGATATATTATTTTGCACATTTGCAGTATTGATTTTTTTAATACTGAATACACACTATATGTTTGTAAATGTTTCATTGAAAATGTTGCATTATTATTCAATTTTTAATTTTAAATAAACATGATTTTTTGCATTATTCTCATAAACACACACACACATATAGTTGTCGCTGGTTTGGGGCGATATGATCGTAGTAATACCGTGATGTAACGTAAGTAACGTAACGTCACTCGTCATGTCTGACTGTAGTTTTCATCTGAAACCATCCCTGTACCGTGGTACGCTTTTGTATGTGACATAACGTGATTGAGACATGTTATACAATCATTCTTGATCACTTACCAAATCATAAACACAGGACAGTCTCTGAGTTCCACTGTAGCTAGTGTTAGTTAGCATTCGCTAGCTTTACTGCAGCTATTTCTTGACAAAATCAGCATTGATGTCTGACAAAACACCTCTGAGGCGAGCAGCAAAGAGATCTTAACACAAATCAAAGCAAGCATGCGTTTGTCATCGCTGTGTTGAGAATAAATACCTGCGTTTATTCCTTCCTCGTCAGAGATCACTAGGCGACTCTTTAAACCCAAACAAAGCCTCATCAGCAGCGCGACTCACAGGAAAAGCGATCTGACCGCTGATTGGCTCGCGTGCACAGCGCAGCGGCAGCTGATTGGCTCGCCCAACAGCTCCGCGAGCAGTGATTGGTTGGTTTGATTCCAAGGACGTAGTAACAGGAAAACAGCTTGCAAACCATAATAAAACAATCTTAGATTGGTCTTGTTTCAATACTAGTCGAGTTTTTTTTTACGATTTTATCAATAATTATTGCTCATTTCCGTTTATAACACCCAAGCTCAAGATTCTATCTATAGCTTTTTTAATTTATAATGCATCGCAAGTTAGCGTTATGAAAATAGTTGAGGATGTGGGATGGGCCTGCTCTTTTCATATCATATTTTATATATATATGTGTGTGTGTGTGTGTGTTCGTTTGAATAAAACTTTTTACATTTGACGTATATTTTTTTTGATCAGATAAATTAAATCTGCTAAATCATATCAATCAAATCATATCCCACATACACAGAAAAACACATATTGAAGAAAGTTTTTATTAATTTTATTTAACATAAACACGTAGTATGCTTTTTTTGAAAATAATAAACACAAAATAAATATAAATCAACCACTGATCTAGTGAAATCAACATAATTTATAACAGCGCTTTGTGGGAGCGTCGCGTCACAGAGGGCAGAGCGTCGCGTCATTTAAAGGGGAAGCTCACGCGTCAAAGAGTAACAAAGGCGATGCATTCTGATTACTTTTATGTGACTGATGATCAAGCTTTTGAATGTAGTTTGGGGGGGAAAAAAAAAGTTTGACTGAAATAATAATGCAAAAACTGACACTTTAAATCAATGTTTCAAACAACTTAACAAAAACAGATAAAAGTCTTAAAATAGTCCTTGATGATAAATGCAATACAATTGATTTATGTGTTGATGACAATTTCTTAGCAACTGGGGATTGCACAAACGTGTTAATATAGGGCTATACAGACCTCTAGTGGATACATAATGGTATTACAGATGATAAATTCTGCAAAATGTATATCTTTAATAAATAATGAGTTCGGTTTTATACTATATTAGAAAGCGTTTCGCGAAATTTAGTCTTGGATGTCCAAACAGCTGGAAACTGCCCTGTATTCCACTATAAACACTGGTTGAGCTGGTTAATGTTGCGGTTGTCCAGGAAAGACATTACCATTAGAATCGTTTCCCAGTTAAACCAGTTCTTCTGGCTTGGTTTGTTCTGTAGAATGCATGTGTTCTTATCGTTATCTTAACCTTCTTTACTCGACTGAATCAAACTCCGCACATTTAACAAGTTGTGAATAATAATAAGGAAAAAAATAAAAAATTTCCTCCTTCGAGCCGGATTCGAACCAGCGACCTAAGGATTTCAGCGTATTCGCCTCTACAGTCCTCCGCTCTACCAACTGAGCTATCGAAGGGGACAGAAAACATGTTTCATAATATGAAACTTACAGTACGTTAGGGTTAGAATGAAAAATTCTTTTGACAAATACTAAGATTAAACATATTGTGCTCTTTCAACTGTGTCCATGTGATAAGGGCATGTGCCTAAAATAAATGTTATAAACTTAGTTCGCGGGGATTGGTTTGCCATTTAATAGAACGAGAAAAATAGAGATCGTAATGTGATTGGTTTTTAAAAGGTAGAAGACGGTACGTGAATTGGTTTTTAGAAAGGTAAAATTCGTAACGTGATTGGGTTTTAAAAGGTAGAATCGACATACTATTGGGTTATTTGATACAGACTTGTGGTTGTTAGGTGGGATTTATGGACTCGTATTTTTAGTTACAAACGTCTCCATGATGGATTTGTTTCTTACAAATACGTAGCTTGTGGATATATATAAGACTCAAAACCACAACCCTAGGGTTAGGAGTCAAACTCTATAACCACTAGGCCACGACTTCCCTAAAGAGCTAGATCTCTCCATCGGGGAATCGAACCCGGTCTTCCGCGTAAAGTGCTTAACACTACGGATACAATATATTTGTGTCACACGATTTCGTGGCGCTTTTCGCATCTTTCGTGGCGGGAATTCAAACAGTGGATACTCATCTGTCAATCATTCGCTCTGAAGAAGAGGAGACCACTGATCTATAATATATATAGATCAGTGAGGAGACGCCGTTTTTACGATCGGAGATTTCTTCACGAAATTGTTTTTGTTTGAACAACAAACGGCTGCCTACTTCGGCTGCTAGCTGCTTTATTTGAATATACTGTAATTTATTTCTCGCTGTATTTTCAGCATCATTAATTTTCCTCCAGTCTTCAGTGTCACATGATCTTTCAAAATCATTCTGATATGATGATTTACTGCTCAAGAAATATTTATTTATTATTAAAATAAATGCAGATCTTTGCTCTTTCTATTTAAAGAATCATTGGGGTCACAACTGTTTAAAACATTGATAATAAAATAATAATCAGAAATGTTTCTTGAGCAGTAATTAATCATATTATTCTGATTTCTGAAGATCATGTGACACATGTGAAAACTGGAGGAAGAATGATGCGAAAATACAGCGGAGCATCACAGAAATACATTACACTTTAAATATGTTCAAAATAGAAAGCAGTTATTTTAACTAGTAAAAATATTTCACAATATTATTGCTTTTAATGTATTTTGGATAAAATAAAGCAAAGCTTTTTTATTGATATTACATTTATTGATATCTTGCTCAGATATGTAAACACTGAATATAAATAACTGTTACTATTAACACACATAATTATTTAATGTAACGCATATACTTTTTTCTGTTCTCCACATCTTTATTTTTTATATTGTTGCTGTTTGTTTATAATCTATGATAATTTATGTATAATTATTTTTTTATGTATATTCCCTTACTATAAATAAAATGAAAAACTTAGTTATTGTGAGTTTTATTTATATTTCATATATATGGGTTTTCTGTACACAGTTATACAAATATAAAATTAATATCTCTTTAAAATAAAGGCTTGAAATATTACCAAAATGTTCTTTTTAATCATCACATTTTTTCTATATATTCCCTATTAATAATGTATATTTTATTAAGATTTAACATTTTGTACATCCAACAAAAAAACAATTATTACAAATATAATTTTATCCTTTTTCACAAAGTTCGTTTATTATATGTTTAATTGTACTTAAAGTGTATCTAGATGAAACAAGAATACAAACTCAATTTTATGGTATTTGTGGCTGAGACGGGATTCGAACCTCTAATCTGTGTAATTTATTCGTCCGCCTCCCTGGAATTTCCTTCATT